>NC_042969.1:32106037-32126037 GCF_901001165.1 Salmo trutta | reverse complement strand
CCTCCAGCAACATCACTATTTTACCATTTTTTTGTAACATTTTATACAACATCACTTAGGACCCGATGCTTCGTGCAGGTCGGGGATTAAGGTTTGGTGCAGGTCAGGGATTAAGGTTTGGTGCAGGTCAGGGATTAGGGTTTGGTGCAGGTCAGGGATTAGATTTGGTGCAGGTCAGGAATTAAGGTTTGGTGCAGGTCAGGGATTAGGGTTTGGTGCAGGTCAGGGATTAGGTTTGGTGCAGGTCAGGGATTAAGGTTTGGTGCAGGTCAGGGATTAGGGCTTGGTGCAGGTCAGGGATTAAGGTTTGGTGCAGGTCAGGGATTAAGGTTTGGTGCAAATCAGGGATTAAGGTTTGGTGCAGGTCAGGGATTAGGGTTTGGTGCAGGTCAGGGATTAAGGTTTGGTGCAGGTCAGGGATTAAGGTTTGGTGCAGGTCAGGGATTAGGGCTTGGTGCAGGTCAGGGATTAGGGTTTGGTGCAGGTCAGGTATTAAGGTTTGGTGCAGGTAAGGGATTAAGGTTTGGTGCAGGTCAGGGATTAAGGTTTGGTGCAGGTCGGGGATTATGGTTTGGTGCAGGTCAGGGATTAAGGTTTGGTGCAAGTCAGGGATTAAGGTTTGGTGCAGGTCAGGGATTAGGGTTTGGTGCAGGTCAGGGATTAAGGTTTGGTGCAGGTCAGGGATTAAGGTTTGGTGCAGGTCAGGGATTAGGGCTTGGTGCAGGTCAGGGATTAAGGTTTGGTGCAGGTCAGGGATTAAGGTTTGGTGCAGGTCAGGGATTACGTTTTGGTGCAGGTCAGGGATTAGGGTTTGGTGCAGGTCAGGGATTAGATTTGGTGCAGGTCAGGGATTAAGGTTTGGTGCAGGTCAGGGATTAGGGCTTGGTGCAGGTCAGGGATTAGGGCTTGGTGCAGGTCAGGGATTAAGGTTTGGTGCAGGTCAGAGATTAAGGATTGGAACAGGTCAGGGATTAAGGTTTGGTGCAGGTCAGGGATTAGGGTTTGGTGCAGGTCAGGGATTAAGGTTTGGTGCAGGTCAGGGATTAAGGTTTGGTGCAGGTCAGGGATTAAGGTTTGGTGCAGGTCAGGGATTATGGTTTGGTGCAGTTCAGGGATTAAGGTTTGGTGCAAGTCAGGGATTAGGGTTTGGTGCAGGTCAGGGATTAAGGTTTGGTGCAGGTCAGGGATTAAGGTTTGGTGCAGGTCAGGGATTAAGGTTTGGTGCAGGTCAGGGATTAGGGCTTGGTGCAGGTCAGGGATTAAGGTTTGGTGCAGGTCAGGGATTAAGGTTTGGTGCAGGTCAGGGATTAAGTTTTGGTGCAGGTCAGGGATTAGGGTTTGGTGCAGGTCAGGGATTAGGTTTGGTGCAGGTCAGGGATTAAGGTTTGGTGCAGGTCAGGGATTAGGGCTTGGTGCAGGTCAGGGATTAGGGCTTGGTGCGGGTTAGGGTTAGGGTTAGGTGCAGGTCAGGGATTAGGTTTGGTGCAGGTCAGGGATTAAGGTTTGCTGCAGGTCAGGGATTAGGGCTTGGTGCAGGTCAGGGATTAGGGCTTGGTGCAGGTCAGGGATTAAGGTTTGGTGCAGGTCAGGGATTAAGGTTTGGTGCAAGTCAGGGATTAAGGTTTGGTGCAGGTCAGGGATTAAGGTTTGGTGCAGGTCAGGGATTAGGTTTGGTGCAGGTCAGGGATTAAGGTTTGATGCAGGTCAGGGATTAGGGCTTGGTGCAGGTCAGGGATTAGGGCTTGGTGCAGGTCAGGGATTAAGGTTTGGTGCAGGTCAGGGATTAGGGTTTGGTGCAGGTCAGGGATTAGGTTTGGTGCAGATCAGGGATTAAGGTTTGGTGCAGGTCAGGGATTAGGGCTTGGTGCAGGTCATGGATTAGGGCTTGGTGCAGGTCAGGGATTAGGTTTGGTGCAGGTCAGGGATTAAGGTTTGATGCAGGTCAGGGATTAGGGCTTGGTGCAGGTCAGGGATTAGGGCTTGGTGCAGGTCAGGGATTAAGGTTTGGTGCAGGTCAGGGATTAGGGTTTGGTGCAGGTCAGGGATTAGGTTTGGTGCAGATCAGGGATTAAGGTTTGGTGCAGGTCAGGGATTAGGGCTTGGTGCAGGTCATGGATTAGGGCTTGGTGCAGGTCAGGGATTAAGGTTTGGTGCAGGTCAGGGATTAAGGTTTGGCGCAGGTCAGGGATTAAGGTTTGGTGCAGGTCAGGGATTAGGGATTGGTGCAGGTCAGGGATTAGGGCTTGGTGCAGGTCAGGGATTAAGGTTTGGTGCAGGTCAGGGATTAAGGCTTGATGCAGGTCAGGGATTAGGGCTTGGTGCAGGTCAGGGATTAGGGCTTGGTGCAGGTCAGGGATTAGGGTTTGGTGCAGGTCAGGGATTAAGGCTTGGTGCAGGTCAGGGATTAGGGCTTGGTGCAGTACAGGGATTAAGGTTTGGTGCAGGTCAGGGTTTAAGGCTTGGTGCAGGTCAGGGATTAAGGTTTGGTGCAGGTCAGGGATTAAGGTTTGGTGCAGGTCAGGGATTAAGGTTTGGTGCAGGTCAGGGATTAGGGTTTGGTGCAGGTCAGGGATTAAGGTTTGGTGCAGGTCAGGGATTAAGGTTTGGTGCAGGTCAGGGATTAAGGTTTGGTGAAGGTCAGGGATTAGGGTTTGGTGCAGGTCAGGGATTAGGGTTTGGTGCAGGTCAGGGATTAAGGTTTGGTGCAAGTCAGGGATTAAGGTTTGGTGCAGGTCAGGGATTAGGGCTTGGTGCAGGTCATGGATTAGGGCTTGGTGCAGGTCAGGGATTAGGTTTGGTGCAGGTCAGGGATTAAGGTTTGATGCAGGTCAGGGATTAGGGCTTGGTGCAGGTCAGGGATTAGGGCTTGGTGCAGGTCAGGGATTAAGGTTTGGTGCAGGTCAGGGATTAGGGTTTGGTGCAGGTCAGGGATTAGGTTTGGTGCAGATCAGGGATTAAGGTTTGGTGCAGGTCAGGGATTAGGGCTTGGTGCAGGTCATGGATTAGGGCTTGGTGCAGGTCAGGGATTAAGGTTTGGTGCAGGTCAGGGATTAAGGTTTGGCGCAGGTCAGGGATTAAGGTTTGGTGCAGGTCAGGGATTAGGGATTGGTGCAGGTCAGGGATTAGGGCTTGGTGCAGGTCAGGGATTAAGGTTTGGTGCAGGTCAGGGATTAAGGCTTGATGCAGGTCAGGGATTAGGGCTTGGTGCAGGTCAGGGATTAGGGCTTGGTGCAGGTCAGGGATTAGGGTTTGGTGCAGGTCAGGGATTAAGGCTTGGTGCAGGTCAGGGATTAGGGCTTGGTGCAGTACAGGGATTAAGGTTTGGTGCAGGTCAGGGTTTAAGGCTTGGTGCAGGTCAGGGATTAAGGTTTGGTGCAGGTCAGGGATTAAGGTTTGGTGCAGGTCAGGGATTAAGGTTTGGTGCAGGTCAGGGATTAGGGTTTGGTGCAGGTCAGGGATTAAGGTTTGGTGCAGGTCAGGGATTAAGGTTTGGTGCAGGTCAGGGATTAAGGTTTGGTGAAGGTCAGGGATTAGGGTTTGGTGCAGGTCAGGGATTAGGGTTTGGTGCAGGTCAGGGATTAAGGTTTGGTGCAAGTCAGGGATTAAGGTTTGGTGCAGGTCAGGGATTAGGGTTTGGTGCAGGTCAGGGATTAAGGTTTGGTGCAGGTCAGGGATTAGGGTTTGGTGCAGGTCAGGGATTAGGAATTTGTGCAAATCAGAGATTAGGACTTTACCTCATAAATCATACACAAAGAAAACTAAAACCCAATAGGTCTCTCTCTCTCTCTCCAACTCTCCTTTCCTCTATTCCCCTATGTGTGAATGATAATCCTTATTTTGTAACTGGAGGTGAAAATGTGCCTGACAGGCACCATAATCATCCATGTTCTCTCTCTGAGAGGAGCCAAGAGGAAACTCAAAGCAGAGGCAGGCAGGGTATTGATAAGGTACTTTCTCTTCTAATTCCCACCACAGCCATTTACAGTCCCTGGAAGTCAATGGGAGGTTTCTGTATTACATGAAAGACCATGTTTTGGGCCAGAGTGCTGTTTGTTAGTCTTCAAACCTTTCATCTAGGCAGCTCCCTAGAGCACAATTGCTTTGGAATAAAAAGTGATCCTCCTCTCGGCCCTTTTCTCTTGTTTACACTGTGTGTGTGTGTGTGTGTGTGTGTGTGTGTGTGTGTGTGTGTGTGTGTGTGTGCGTGCGTGCGTGCGTGCGTGCGTGCGTGTGCGTTCATGCACAAATTAGCCCTATACTCTGTGTGATTTGCAGGGCAGTCATTAGTGTGTGGAATGCACGGTCAACCAGGAGTGAATCCCTAGTAAATTTGATCAACCTGTTACAGGAGAACTTTCCTACAGTGCAGGAAATGTAAAAATAGTAGTGTGTTTGTGTCATAAGGGTCGGTGAACGGTGACCAAAACGCAGCGGGTAAAGTGCTCATCTTCTTATTTTATTAAAGAAAACACTTAATCAAAATAAACAAACAACAAAAACAGTCCAGTAAGGTGCACAGACTATACTAGAAACAACCACCCACAGACACATGTGAAAGCAAACACAACTAAATATGGCCTCCAATTAGAGACAACAACAACCAGCTGCCTCTAATTGGAGGTCATTGCCAAAACTCACCTAGAAATAGAAAAGCTAGATTTAAACATAGAAATAAGAAAACTAGAACCTAAACCCACAATACCCAAACACACAAAACAAACACCCCCCCTGCCACGCCCTGACCAAACTACAATGACAAATAACCCATTTTACTGGTCAGGACGTGACAGTTTGAGGTTTAAAAAGGCTTCTGAAGTACAGTACAAGTCAAAAGTTTGGATAAAGCAAGTCATTCAATGGTTTTTCTTTATTTTTACTATTTTCTACATTGTAGAATAATAGTGAAGACATCAAAACTAGGAAATAGCACATATGGAATCATGTAGTAACCAAAAACGTGTTAAAAAAAATCTAAATATATTTCATATTTGAGATTCTTTAAAGTAGCCACCCTTTGCCTTGATGACAGCTTTGCACACTCTTTGCATTCTGCCAACCAGCTTCGTGAGGAATGCTTTTCCAACAGTCTTGACGGAGTTCCCACATATGCTGAGGACTTGTTGGCTGCTTTTCCTTCACTCCGTGGTCCAACTCATCCAAAACCATCTCAATTGGGTTGAGGTTAGGTAATTGTGGAGGCCAGGTCATCTGATGCAGCACCATCACTCCCCTTCTTGGTCAGATAGCCCTTACACAGCCTGGATGTGTGTTGGGTCATTTGAAAAACAAATGATGGTCCCACTAAGCCCAAACCAGATGGGATGGTGTTACGCTGCAGAATGCGTTCACCTACTTTGCGTCTCACAAAGACATGGCGGTTGGAACCAAAAATCTCAAATTTGGACTCATCAGACCAAACCAAACCACCGGTCTAATGTCAATTGCTCATGTTTCTTGGCCCAAGCAAGTCTCTTATTATTAATAGTATACTTTAGTAGTGGTTTAGTCCTTTAGTCTCCTCTGAACAGTTGATGTTGAGATGTGTCTGTTACTTGAACTCTGTGGAGCATTTATTTGGGCTGCAGTTAACTCTAATGAACTCATCCTCTGCAGTAGAGGTAACTCTGGGTCTTCCTTTCCTGTGGTGGTTGTTGTGGAACTGTGGAATTGTTAGGTTATATTACTTGTTAGATATTACTGCATGGTCGGAACTAGAAGCACAAGCATTTCGCTACACTTGCATTAACACCTGCTAACCATGTGTATGAGAGCCTTTTAAATCACAGCGCTTGATGGTTTTTGCGACTGCACAAATGTTCCAGATTGATGGACCTTCATGTCTTAAAGTAATGATGGTCTGTCATTTCTCTTTGCTTATTTGAGTTGTTCTTGTCATAATATGGACTTGGTCTTTTACCAAATAGAGCTATATTCTGTATACCACCCCTACCTTGTCACAACATAACTGATTGGCTCAAATGCATTAAGAAGGAAAGAAATTCCACAAATTAGCTTTTAACAAAGCACACCTGTTAATTGAAATGCAGTCCAGGTGACTACTTCATGAAGCTGGTTGAGAGAATGCCAAGCGTGTGCAAATCTGTCATCAAGGCAAAGGGTGGCTACTTTGAATAATGTAAAATATAAAATATATTTTGATTTGTTTAACACTTTTGGATATTGCATGATTCCATATGTGTTATTTCATAGTTTTGATGTCTTCACTATTATTATACAATGTAGAAAATAGTAAAAAGAACAAAATACCCTTGAATGAGTAGGTGTGTCCAAACTTTTGACTTGTACTGTATATAATGTCCATTTTGAAAATGTCAGACTTGATTTTCCCTTAAGCAAAATTTATCAACCCCTACAAAAATGTCCATTAATTATGATCCGCATAATAAGTCTCATTTCTTGATAGTGCAGGATTATTTTTCTGCTGAATCAAACTGGCTCAAATTAAGATCCTACATCTGCAAGCACACACAGGTCGTGGCCCACGTCAGAGAAGTCTATAACCCTCAGAGCTGCTGTGGGCAGACAACTAGAGCATGATGGAGGTGTCACAGCTAGACTGGATACATGCCCCCTGGCATTGATGTATTTATTCTATACACACATTACATTCAATCACATCTAAAGCCTAGAATAGACACCTAACAGATGTGTCTTATGAAACCGATTGGCCTCACTAAGATGTGTAGGTGAGAGTAGAGATAGAGAGGGGTTGTCATTGTGTGTTGACAGAGAATAGAGAACTTGGATGGTTCCATGCTCCTTCCTTCCTTCCTTCCTTCCTTCCTTCCTTCCTTTGCATAGAGTGCACAGTGTTTCAGCGATCCCACAGGGAATGCACACACAGACAGACAGACAGACAGACAGACAGACAGACAGACAGACAGACAGACAGACAGACAGACAGACAGACAGACAGACAGACAGACAGACAGACAGACAGACAGACAGAAACAGACACAAACACACAAACAGGTGTCCTCCTTTCTCTCTGGGAGACAGAGACCTTGAGACAGCTGCTCTGAATGGTAGAAAAACAATGAGGCTCTTTGCTGCTCTGGTAAGGAGGTGTTGCCTAGCAGCAGATACGCTGCTTCATCTCTGTAGCCGAGGGGAGGGGCAGGACTGGGAGAGGAGGGGAGGGGAGGGGCTGGACTGGGAAAGGGAGAGGAGGGGAGGGCTGGACTGGGAAAGGGAGAGGAGGGGAGGGGCAGGACTGGGAGAGGAGGGGAGGGGCTGGACTGGGAAAGGGAGAGGAGGGGAGGGGCAGGACTGGGAGAGGAGGATGGGGCTGGACTGGGAAAGGGAGAGGAGGGGAGGGGCTGGACTGGACTGGGAAAGGGAGAGGGGGGGAGGGGCTGGACTGGGAAAGGGAGAGGAGAGGAGGGGAGGGGAGGGGCTGGACTGGGAAAGGGAGAGGGAGAGGAGGGGAGGGGCTGGACTGGGACAGGGAGAGGAGGGGAGGGGCTGGACTGGGAAAGGGAGAGGAGGGGAGGGGCTGGACTGGGAAAGGGAGAGGAGAGGAGGTGAGGGGCAGGACTGGGAGAGGAGGGGAGGGGAGGGGCTGGACTTGGAAAGGGAGAGGAGGGGAGGGCTGGACTGGGAAAGGGAGAGGAGGGGAGGGGCAGGACTGGGAGAGGAGGGGAGGGGCTGGACTGGGAAAGGGAGAGGAGGGGAGGGGCTGGACTGGACTGGGAAAGGGAGAGGGGGAAGGGGCTGGACTGGGAAAAGGAGAGGAGAGGAGGGGAGGGGAGGGGCTGGACTGGGAAAGGGAGAGGGAGAGGAGGGGAGGGGCTGGACTGGGACAGGGAGAGGAGGGGAGGGGCTGGACTGGGAAAGGGAGAGGAGGGGAGGGGCTGGACTGGGAAAGGGAGAGGGAGAGGAGGGGAGGGGCTGGACTGGGACAGGGAGAGGAGGGGAGGGGCTGGACTGGGACAGGGAGAGGGGGCAAGGGGAGTGTGAATGTGTGTCTGTGTGTGTGGTGGCCCCTGTCTATAAATCCAGCCCCAAGCAGAAGGCTAGGGACAGGAGCTCTATGGGACTCAACACTGGAGACCTGCAGCACTTTTAATGAAGACTACAATTACCGCAGCTTGGCAATTACTATCCCTGAATCTTGCCCTGGAGAAAGCTCTGCAGAGTGGTCACCAGCTGGCACAGCCACAAAGTCATAAAATCTGATTTTAAACCTAAACCTAAACCTAACCCCAACCTTAAACCTAACCTTAACCACACTGCTAACTCTGATGCCTGACCCTAACCTTAACCACACTGCTAACCCTGATGCCTAACCCTAACCTTAACCACACTGCTAACCCTGATGCCTAACCCTAACCTTAACCACATTGCTAACCCTGATGCCTAACCCTAACCTTAACCACACTGCTAACCCTGATGCCTAACCCTAACCTTAACCACACTGCTAACCCTGATGCCTGACCCTAACCTTAACCACACTGCTAACCCTGATGCCTAACCCTAACCTTAACAACACTGCTAACTCTGATGCCTAACCCTAACCTTAACCACACTGCTAACCCTGATGCCTAACACTAACCTTAACCACACTGCTAACCCTGATGCCTAACATTAACCTTAACCACACTGCTAACTCTGATGCCTGACCCTAACCTTAACCACACTGCTAACTCTGATGCCTGACCCTAACCTTAACCACACTGCTAACCCTGATGCCTAACACTAACCTTAACCACACTGCTAACCCTGATGTCTAACCTTAACCTTAACCACACTGCTAACTCTGGTGCCTGATCCTAACCTTAACCACACTGCTAACCCTGATGCCTAACACTAACCTTAACCACACTGCTAACCCTGATGCCTGACCCTAACCTTAACCACACTGCTAACCCTGATGCCTAACACTAACCTTAACCACACTGCTAACCCTGATGCCTAACCTTAACCTTAACCACACTGCTAACTCTGATGCCTGACCCTAACCTTAACCACACTGCTAACTCTGATGCCTGACCCTAACCTTAACCACACTGCTAACCCTGATGTCTAACCTTAACCTTAACCACACTGCTAACCCTGATGCCTGACCCTAACCTTAAATTAAGATCAAAAAGCTTTTTGTTTTCATGAAATTTTACGATATAGCCAATTTTGACTTTGCAGCTGTCCCATCTAGTAGAAATGGGTCAGTTCTGCCTCCAGGGCAAGATTCATGACAATACACGTCAACCTGCACAATTACCCATTCTACATTCTATTTCTATAACTGGTCATTGATTACGGAGGAGTGAGGGAATGAGAGAGGACAGAAAGAGTGAGAGAGGAGGTAGTAGAGGTGAGAGAGGAGGTAGTAGAGGTGAGAGAGGAGGTAGTAGAGGTGAGAGAGGAGGTAGTAGAGGTGAGAGAGGAGGTAGTAGAGGTGAGAGAGGAGGTAGTAGAGGTGAGAGAGGAGGTAGTAGAGGTGAGAGAGGAGGTAGTAGAAGTGAGAGAGGAGGTAGTAGAGGTGAGAGAGGAGGTAGTAGAAGTGAGAGAGGAGGTAGTAGAGGTGAGAGAGGAGGTAGTAGAGGTGAGAGAGGAGGTAGTAGAAGTGAGAGAGGAGGTAGTAGAGGTGAGAGAGGAGGTAGTAGAAGTGAGAGAGGAGGTAGTAGAGGTGAGAGAGGAGGTAGTAGAGGTGAGAGAGGAGGTAGTAGAGGTGAGAGAGGAGGTAGTAGAGGTGAGAGAGGAGGTAGTAGAGGTGAGAGAGGAGGTTGTAGAGGTGAGAGAGGAGGTAGTAGAGGTGAGAGAGGAGGTAGTAGAGGTGAGAGAGGAGGTAGTAGAGGTGAGAGAGGAGGTAGTAGAGGTGAGAGAGGAGGTAGTAGAGGTGAGAGAGGAGGTAGTAGAGGTGAGAGAAGTTTGAAGTGAGATGTGTGAAAACTCTTGAGCCCAACAACGGCAGCAGAGTTTCACAGCCCACCCCCCCCCCATCCAAATGCAGACGCTTGGATATTTAAAATAACACTGCACGGAATAAGTACAAAAAGAACCTCCCCAAGGACAATCCAGAGACACTATTTGATGACTGCTACAAAGAGGGGAACGTAAGCAACTTAATTTTAAACACAGACCATCCCCTGGCATTGCACAGTGCTATATTAACCAGACCATCCCCTGGCATGGCACAGTGCTATATTAACCAGACCATCCCCTGGCATGACACAGTGCTATATTAACCAGACCATCCCCTGGCATGGCACAGTGCTATATTAACCAGACCATCCCCTGGCATGACACAGTGCTATATTAACCAGACCATCCCCTGGCATGGCACAGTGCTATATTAACCAGACCATCCCCTGGCATGACACAGTGCTATATTAACCAGACCATCCCCTGGCATGGCACAGTGCTATATTAAACAGACCATCCCCTGGCACAGTGCTATATTAAACAGACCATCCCCTGGCATGACACAGTGCTATATTAACCAGACCATCCCCTGGCATGACACAGTGCTATATTAACCAGACCATCCCCTGGCATGGCACAGTGCTATATTAACACAGACCATCCCCTGACATGGCACAGTGCTATATTAACACAGACCATCCCCTTGCATGACACAGTGCTATATTAACCAGATCATCCCCTGGCATGGTACAGTGTTATATTAACCAGACAATCCCCTGGCACAGTCCTATATTAACACAGACCATCCCCTGGCATGGCACAGTGCTATATTAACCAGACCATCTCCTGGCATGACACAGTGCTATATTAACACAGACCATCCCCTGGCACAGTGCTATATTAACCAGATAATCCCCTGGCATGACACAGTGCTATATTAACCAGACCATCCCCTGACATGGCACAGTGCTATATTAACCAGACCATCTCCTGGCATGGCACAGTGCTATATTAACAAGACCATCTCCTGGCATGACACAGTGCTATATTAACCAGACCATCTCCTGGCATGACACAGTGCTATATAAACACAGACCATCCCCTGGCATGGCACAGTGCTATATTAACCAGACCATCTCCTGGCATGACACAGTGCTATATTAACCAGACCATCCCCTGGCATGACACAGTGCTATATTAACACAGACCATCCCCTGGCATGGTACAGTGCTATATTAACCAGACCATCCCCTGGCATGACACAGTGCTATATTAACCAGACCATCCCCTGGCATGACACAGTGCTATATTAACACAGACCATCCCCTGGCATGGTACAGTGCTATATTAACACAGACAATCTCCTGGCATGACACAGTGCTATATTAACCAGACCATCGCCTTGCATGACACAGTGGTATATTAACACAGACCATCCCCTGGCATGACACAGTGCTATATTAACAAGACCATCCCCTGGCACAGTGCAATATTAACACAGACCATCCCCTGGCATGACACAGTGCTATATTAACACAGATCATCCCCTGGCATGACACAGTGCTATATTAACACAGACCATCCCCTGGCATGGCACAGTGCTATATTAATACAGACCATCACCTTGCATGACACAGTGCTGTATTAACCAGACCATCCCCTGGCATGACACAGTGCTATATTAACCAGACCATCCCCTGGCATGACACAGTGCTATATTAACCAGACCATCTCCTGACATGGTACAGTGCTATATTAACCAGACCATCCCCTGGCATGACACAGTGCTATATTAACCAGACCATCCCCTGGCATGACACAGTGCTATATTAACCAGACCATCCCCTGGCATTGCACAGTGCTATATTAACCAGACCATCCCCTGTCATGGCACAGTGCTATATTAACACAGACCATCCCCTGGCATGACATAGTGCTATATTAACACAGACCATCCCCTGGCATGGCACAGTGCTATATTAACCAGACCATCCCCTGGCACAGTGCTATATTAACCAGACCATCTCCTGGCAGGGCAAAGTGCTATATTAACCAGACCATCCCTTGGCATGGCACAGTGCTATATTAACCAGACAATCCCCTGGCATGACACAGTGCTATATTAACTAGACCATCCACTGACATGGCACAGTGCTATATTAACCAGACCATCTCCTGGCATGGCACAGTGCTATATTAAACAGACCATCCCCTGGCATGGTACAGTGCTATATTAACCAGACCATCTCCTGGCATGACACAGTGCTATTTAACCAGACCATCCCCTGGCATGACACAGTGCTATATTAACCAGACCATCCCCTGGCATGACACAGTGCTATATTAACCAGACCATCTCCTGGCATGACACAGTGCTATATTAACCAGACCATCCCCTGGCATGGCAAAGTGCTATATTAACCAGACAATCTCCTGGCATGACACAGTGCTATATTAACATAGACCATCTCCTGGCATGACACAGTGCTATATTAATATAGACCATCCCCTGGCATGACACTGTGCTATATTAACCAGACCATCCCCTGGCATGGCACAGTGCTCTATTAACCAGACCATCCCCTGGCATGACACAGTGCTATATTAACACAGACCATCCCCTGGCATGGCACAGTGCTATATTAACCAGACCATCTCCTGGCATGACACAGTGCTATATTAACACAGACCATCCCCTGGCACATTGCTATATTAACCAGACAATCCCCTGGCATGACACCGTGCTATATTAACCAGACCATCCCCTGACATGGCACAGTGCTATATTAACCAGACCATCTCCTGGCATGGCACAGTGCTATATTAACACAGACCATCCCCTGGCATGGCACAGTGCTATATTAACCAGACCATCTCCTGGCATGACACAGTGCTATATTAACCAGACCATCTCCTGGCATGACACAGTGCTATATTAACCAGACCATCCCCTGGCATGACACAGTGCTAGATTAACACAGACCATCCCATGGCATAGTACAGTGCTATATTAACCAGACAATCCCATGGCATAGTACAGTGCTATATTAACCAGACCATCCCCTGGCATGACACAGTGCTAGATTAACACAGACCATCCCATGGCATGGTACAGTGCTATATTAACCAGACCATCCCCTGGCATGACACAGTGCTATATTAACCAGACCATCCCCTGGCATGACACAGTGGTATATTAACACAGACCATCCCCTGGCATGACACAGTGCTATATTAACCAGACCATCCCCTGGCACAGTGCTATATTAACACAGATCATCCCCTGGCATGACACAGTGCTATATTAACACAGACCATCCCCTGGCATGGCACAGTGCTATATTAATACAGACCATCACCTTGCATGACACAGTGCTATATTAACCAGACCATCCCCTGGCAGGGCAAAGTGATATATTAACCAGACCATCCCCTGGCATAGCACAGTGCTATATTAACACAGACCATCCCCTGGCATGACATAGTGCTATATTAACACAGACCATCCCCTGGCATGGTGCAGTGCTATATTAACCAGACCATCCCCTGGCATGACACAGTGCTATATTAACCAGACCATCCCCTGGCATGGCACAGTGCTATATTAACACAGACCATCCCCTGGCATGGTACAGTGCTATATTAACACAGACCATCTCCTGGCATGACACAGTGCTATATTAACCAGACCATCCCCTGGCATGACACAGTGGTATATTAACACAGACCATCCCCTGGCATGACACAGTGCTATATTAACCAGACCATCCACTGGCACAGTGCTATATTAACACAGACCCTCCCCTGGCATGACACAGTGCTATATTAACACAGATCATCCCCTGGCATGACACAGTGCTATATTAACCAGACCATCTCCTGGCATGACACAGTGCTATATTAACACAGACCATCCCCTGGCATGGTACAGTGCTATATTAACCAGACCATCCCCTGGCATGACACAGTGCTATATTAACCAGAACAACCCCTGGCATGACACAGTGCTATATTAACATAGACCATCCCCTGGCATGGCACAGTGCTATATTAACCAGACCATCTCCTGGCAGGGCAAAGTGCTATATTAACCAGACCATCCCCAGGCATGATACAGTGATATTTTAACCAGACCATCCCCTGGCATGGCACAGTGCTATATTAACCAGACAATCCCCTGGCATGACACAGTGCTATATTAACCAGACCATCCCCTGACATGGCACAGTGCTATATTAACCAGACCATCTCCTGGCATGGCACAGTGCTATATTAACCAGACAATCTCCTGGCATGACACAGTGCTATATTAACATATACCATCTCCTGGCATGACACAGTGCTATATTAATATAGACCATCCCCTGGCATGACACAGTGCTATCTTAAACAGACCATCCCCTGGCATGGCACAGTGCTATATTAACCAGACCATCTCCTGGCATGGCACAGTGCTATATTAACACAAACCATCCCCTGGCATGGCACAGTGCTATATTCACCAGACCATCTCCTGGCATGACACAGTGCTATATTAACCAGACCATCTCCTGGCATGACACAGTGCTATATAAACACAGACCATCCCCTGGCATGGTACAGTGCTATATTAACCAGACCATCCCCTGGCATGACACAGTGCTATATTAACCAGACCATCCCCTGTTATGACACAGTGCTATATTAACACAGACCATCCCCTGGCATGACACAGTGCTATATTAACCAGACCATCCCCTGGCACAGTGCTATATTAACACAGACCATCCCCTGGCATGACACAGTGCTATATTAACACAGATCATCCCCTTGCATGACACAGTGCTATATTAACACAGACCATCCCCTGGCATGGCACAGTGCTATATTAATACAGACCATCACCTTGCATGACACAGTGCTATATTAACACAGACCATCCCTTGGCATGGCACAGTGCTATATTAATACAGACCATCACATTGCATGACACAGTGCTATATTAACCAGACCATCCCCTGGCATGGCACAGTGCTATATTAACACAGACCATCTCCTGGCATGACACAGTGCTATATTAACACAGACCATCCCCTGGCACAGTGCTATATTAACCAGACCATCCCCTGGCAGGGCAAAGTGCTATATTAACCAGACCATCCCCTGGCATGGAACAGTGCTATATTAATCAGACCATCTCCTGACATGGTACAGTGCTATATTAACCAGGCCATCCCCTGGCATGACACAGTGCTATATTAACCAGACCATCTCCTGGCATGACACAGTGCTATATTAACCAGACCATCCCCTGGCATGGCACATTGCTATATTAACACAGACCATCCCCTGGCATGACATAGTGCTATATTAACACAGACCATCCCCTGGCATGACACAGTGCTATATTAACACAGACCATCCCCTGGCATGGCACAGTGCTATATTAACCAGACCATCTCCTGGCATGACACAGTGCTATATTAACACAGACCATCCCTTGGCATGGTACAGTGCTATATTAACCAGACAATCTCCTGGCATGACACAGTGCTATATTAACACAGACCATCCCCTGGCATGACACAGTGTTATATTAACCAGACCATCCCCTGGCACAGTGCTATATTAACACAGACCATCCCCTGGCATGACACAGTGCTATATTAACACAGATCATCCCCTGGCATGACAGTGCTATATTAACACAGACCATCCCCTGGCATGGCACAGTGCTATATTAATACAGACCATCACCTTGCATGACACAGTGCTATATTAACCAGACCATCCCCTGGCATGACACAGTGCTATATTAACCAGACCATCCCCTGGCATGGCACAGTGCCATATTAACCAGACCATCCCCTGGCAGGGCAAAGTGCTATATTAACCAGACCATCCCCTGGCATGGCACAGTGCTATATTAAACAGACCATCTCCTGACATGGTGCAGTGCTATATTAACACAGACCATCCCCTTGCATGAAATAGTGCTATATTAACACAGACCATCCCCTGGCATGACACAGTGCTATATTAACACAGACCATCCCCTGGCATGGTACAGTGCTATATTAACCAGACCATCCCCTGGCATGACACAGTGCTATATTAACCAGACCATCCCCTGGCATGACACAGTGCTATATTAACACAGACCATCCCCTGGCATGGTACAGTGCTATATTAACACAGACCATCTCCTGGCATGACACAGTGCTATATTAACCAGACCATCCCCTGGCATGACACAGTGCTATATTAACCAGACCATCCCCTGGCATGGCCCAGTGCTATTTTAACCAGACCATCCCCTGGCACAGTGCTATATTAACTAGACCATCCCCTGGTATGGTACAGTGCTATATTAACCAGACCATCCCCTGGCATGACACAGTGCTATTTTAACCAGACCATCCCCTGGTATGGTACAGTGCTATATTAACCAAACCATCCCCTGGCATGACACAGTGCTATATTAACACAGACCATCCCCTGGCATGGCACAGTGCTATATTAACCAGACCATCTCCTGGCATGACACAGTGCTATATTAACACAGACCATCCCCTGGCACAGTGCTATATTAACCAGACCATCTCCTGGCATGACACAGTGCTATATTAACCAGACCATCTCCTGGCATGACACAGTGCTATATTAACACAGACCATCCCCTGGCATGGCACAGTGCTATATTAACACAGACCATCTCCTGGCATGACACAGTGCTATATTAACCAGACCATCCCCTGGCATGACACAGTGCTAGATTAACACAGACCATCCCATGGCATAGTACAGTGCTATATTAACCAGACCATCCCATGGCATAGTACAGTGCTATATTAACCAGACCATCCCCTGGCATGACACAGTGCTATATTAACACAGACCATCCCCTGGCATGGCACAGTGCTATATTAACCAGACCATCTCCTGGCAAGACACAGTAATATATTAACACAGACCATCCCCTGGCACAGTGCTATATTAACACAGACCATCCCCTGGCACAGTGCTATATTAACCAGACAATCCCCTGGCATGACACCGTGCTATATTAACACAGACCATCCCCTGACATGGCACAGTGCTATATTAACCAGACCATCTCCTGGCATGGCACAGTGCTATATTAACACAGACCATCCCCTGGCATGGCACAGTGCTATATTAACCAGACCATCCCCTGGCATGGCACAGTGCTATATTAACCAGACCATCCCCTGGCATGGCACAGTGCTATATTAACCAGACCATCCCCTGGCATGACACAGTGCTATATTAACCAGACCCTCTCCTGGCATGACACAGTGCTATATTAACCAGACCATCCCCTGGCATGACACAGTGCTATATTAACACAGACAATCCCCTGGCATGGCACAGTGCTATATTAACCAGACCATCTCCTGGCATGACACAGTGCTATATTAACACAGACCATCCCCTGGCATGGCACAGTGCTATATTAAACAGACCATCTCCTGGCATGACACAGTGCTATATTAACCAGACCATCCCCTGGCATGGCACAGTGCTATATTAACCAGACCATCCCCTGGCATGACACAGTGCTATATTAACCAGACCCTCTCCTGGCATGACACAGTGCTATATTAACCAGACCATCCCCTGGCATGACACAGTGCTATATTAACACAGACAATCCCCTGGCATGGCACAGTGCTATATTAACCAGACCATCTCCTGGCATGACACAGTGCTATATTAACACAGACCATCCACTGGCATGGCACAGTGCTATATTAAACAGACCATATCCTGGCATGACACAGTGCTATATTAACCAGACCATCCCCTGGCATGACACAGTGCTATATTAACACAGACCATCCCCTGGCATGGTACAGTGCTATATTAACCAGACCATCTCCTGGCATGACACAGTGCTATATTAACCAGACCATCCCCTGGCATGACACAGTGCTATATTAACCAGACCATCTCCTGGCATGACACAGTGCTATATTAACCAGACCATCCCCTGGCATGGCACAGTGCAATATTAACCAGACAATCTCCTGGCATGACACAGTGCTATATTAACATAGACCATCTTCTGGCATGACACAGTGCTATATTAATATAGACCAATCCCTGGCATGACACAGTGCTATATTAACCGGACCATCCCCTGGCATGGCACAGTGCTTTATTAACCAGACCATCCCCTGGCATGACACAGTGCTATATTAACACAGACCATCCCCTGTCATGGCACAGTGCTATATTAACCAGACCATCTCCTGGCATGACACAGTGCTATATTAACACAGACCATCCCCTGGCACAGTGCTATATTAACCAGACAATCCCCTGGCATGACACAGTGCTATATTAACCAGACCATCCCCTGACATGGCACAGTGCTATATTAACCAGACCATCTCCTGGCATGGCACAGTGCTATATTAACAAGACCATCTCCTGGCATGACACAGTGCTATATTAACCAGACCATCTCCTGGCATGACACAGTGCTATATAAACACAGACCATCCCCTGGCATGGCACAGTGCTATATTAACCAGACCATCTCCTGGCATGACACAGTGCTATATTAACCAGACCATCCCCTGGCATGACACAGTGCTATATTAACACAGACCATCCCCTGGCATGGTACAGTGCTATATTAACCAGACCATCCCCTGGCATGACACAGTGCTATATTAACCAGACCATCCCCTGGCATGACACAGTGCTATATTAACACAGACCATCCCCTGGCATGGTACAGTGCTATATTAACACAGACCATCTCCTGGCATGACACAGTGCTATATTAACCAGACCATCGCCTTGCATGACACAGTGGTATATTAACACAGACCATCCCCTGGCATGACACAGTGCTATATTAACAAGACCATCCCCTGGCACAGTGCTATATTAACACAGACCATCCCCTGGCATGACACAGTGCTATATTAACACAGATCATCCCCTGGCATGACACAGTGCTATATTAACACAGACCATCCCCTGGCATGGCACAGTGCTATATTAATACAGACCATCACCTTGCATGACACAGTGCTGTATTAACCAGACCATCCCCTGGCATGACACAGTGCTATATTAACCAGACCATCCCCTGGCATGACACAGTGCTATATTAACCAGACCATCTCCTGACATGGTACAGTGCTATATTAACCAGACCATCCCCTGGCATGACACAGTGCTATATTAACCAGACCATCCCCTGGCATGACACAGTGCTATATTAACCAGACCATCCCCTGGCATGGCACAGTGCTATATTAACCAGACCATCCCCTGTCATGGCACAGTGCTATATTAACACAGACCATCCCCTGGCATGACATAGTGCTATATTAACACAGACCATCCCCTGGCATGGCACAGTGCTATATTAACCAGACCATCCCCTGGCATGGCCCAATGCTATATTAACACAGACCATCCCCTGGCATGACATAGTGCTATATTAACACAGACCATCCCCTGGCATGACACAGTGCTATATTAACACAGACCATCCCCTGGCATGGCACAGTGCTATATTAACACAGACCATCCCCTGGCATGACACAGTGCTATATTAACACAGACCATCCCCTTGCATGCACAGTGCTATTATTAACCAGACCATCCCTGGCCTGGCACAGTGCTATATTAACACAGACCAACCCCTGGCATGACACAGTGCTATATTAACCAGACCATCCCCTGGCACAGTGCTATATTAACCAGACCATCTCCTGGCAGGGCAAAGTGCTATATTAACCAGACCATCCCCAGGCATGATACAGTGCTATATTAACCAGACCATCCCTTGGCATGACAAAGTGCTATATTAACTAGACCATCCCCTGACATGGCACAGTGCTATATTAACCAGACCATCTCCTGGCATGGCACAGTGCTATATTAACACAGACCATCCCCTGGCATGGCACAGTGCTATATTAACAAGACCATCTCCTGGCATGACACAGTGCTATATTAACCAGACCATCTCCTGGCATGACACAGTGCTATATTAACACAGACCATCCCCTGGCATGACACAGTGCTATATTAACACAGGACCATCCCCTGGCATGACACAGTGCTATATTAACCAGACCATCTCCTGG
>NC_042969.1:32078225-32105537 GCF_901001165.1 Salmo trutta | reverse complement strand
AGGTTAAACATGGCAGCAGCATCAGTACACGGGTAACAGTGCCAGCAGCATCAGTACAGGTTAACAGTGGCCAGCAGCATCAGTACAGGGTAACAGTGGCCAGCAGCATCAGTACAGGGTAACAGTGGCCAGCACCATCAGTACAGGGTAACAGTGGCCAGCAGCATCAGTACACGGTAACAGTGCCAGCAGCATCAGTAGAGGGTAACAGTGGCCAGCACCATCAGTACAGGGTAACAGTGGCCAGCAGCATCAGTACAGGGTAACAGTGGCCAGCAGCATCAGTACAGGGTAACAGTGCCAGCAGCATCAGTAGAGGGTAACAGTGGCCAGCAGCATCAGTACAGGGTAACAGTGGCCAGCAGCATCAGTAGAGGGTAACAGTGGCCAGCAGCATCAGTACAGGGTAACAGTGGCCAGCAGCATCAGTACAGGGTAACAGGGGCCAGCAGCATCAGTACAGGGTAACAGTGGCCAGCAGCATCAGTACAGGGTAACAGTGGCCAGCAGCATCAGTAGAGGGTAACAGTGGCCAGCAGCATCAGTACAGGGTAACAGTGGCCAGCAGCATCAGTAGAGGGTAACAGTGGCCAGCAGCATCAGTAGAGGGTAACAGTGGCCAGCAGCATCAGTACAGGGTAACAGTGTCCAGCAGCATCAGTACAGGTTAACAGTGGCCAACTTGAGCTTGTCTAATCAGATGATGCAACTACAGTCCTTATGAGCTACATGAGTCAGCAGTTAGCATGCAGAGAGCAGAGCACAACTCACAGATGAGGGAGAACACACACATTACTACTCTGCTCAGGCATGTTCATTTAATCACGCAGTACACCGCTGTGCAGGTGATCTGCATCTCCGTGACCTCACACGCACTCTTCAAACCTCACACACTGTCTTCAAACCTCACACACTGTCTTCAAACCTCACACACTGTCTTCAAACCTCACACACTGTCTTCAAAACTCACACACACTGTCTTCAAACCTCACACACTGTCTTCAAACCTCACACACACTGTCTTCAAACCTCACACACTGTCTTCAAATCTCACACACAGTCTTCAAATCTCACACACTGTCTTCAAACCTCACACACTGTCTTCAAACCTCACACACACTGTCTTCAAACATCACACGCACTCTTCAAACCTCACACACACTGTCTTCAAACCTCACACGCACTCTTCAAACCTCACACACTGTCTTCAAACCTCACACACTGTCTTCAAACCTCACACACTGTCTTCAAACCTCACACACTGTCTTCAAAACTCACACACACTGTCTTCAAACCTCACACACTGTCTTCAAACCTCACACACACTGTCTTCAAACCTCACACACTGTCTTCAAACCTCACACACTGTCTTCAAACCTCACACACACTGTCTTCAAACCTCACACACACTGTCTTCAAATCTCACACACTGTCTTCAAACCTCACACACTGTCTTCAAACCTCACACACTGTCTTCCTCTGTGTAGGTGTATTAGTCAGACTCAGACAATTGGTTTCCAGAAGGGTAAGAACTAAGCATCACTGATGATAAGGGGTTGTAGGATCCTCTCTTCCTCTGAATCTCTCTTCCTCTGAATCTCTCTTCCTCTGATCTGAATCTCTCTTCCTCTGAATCTCTCTTCCTCTGAATCTCTCTTCCTCTGAATCTCTCTTCCTCTGAATCTCTCTTCCTCTGAATCTCTCTTTCTCTGAATCTCTCTTCCTCTGAATCTCTCTTCCTCTGAATCTCTCTTCCTCTGAATCTCTCTTCCTCTGAATCTCTCTTCCTCTGAATCTCTCTTCCTCTGAATCTCTCTTCCTCTGAATCTCTCTTCCTCTGAATCTGAATCTCTCTTCCTCTGAATCTCTCTTTCTCTGAATCTCTCTTCCTCTGAATCTCTCTTTCTCTGAATCTCTCTTCCTCTGAATCTCTCTTCCTCTGAATCTCTCTTCCTCTGAATCTCTCTTCCTCTGAATCTGAATCTCTCTTCCTCTGAATCTCTCTTTCTCTGAATCTCTCTTCCTCTGAATCTCTCTTTCTCTGAATCTCTCTTCCTCTGAATCTCTCTTCCTCTGAATCTCTCTTCCTCTGAATCTCTCTTCCTCTGAATCTCTCTTTCTCTGAATCTCTCTTCCTCTGAATCTCTCTTCCTCTGAATCTCTCTTCCTCTGAATCTCTCTTTCTCTGAATCTCTCTTCCTCTGAATCTCTCTTCCTCTGAATCTCTCTTCCTTCGAGTATCCTATAGCTTAATGCATCAACTTTACACAAGACAGACTCTCAGTAAGAAAATAGCCAGTGAGTTGGTACTCTTTTTCTCCATTAGAGAGGTCTCTTCTGTTTAGCTGTGGGGAGGTCCAGTTCCCCTCTGCTCCGCTGTGGGGAGGTCCAGTTCCCATCTGCTCAGCTGTGGGGAGGTCCAGTTCCCCTCTGCTCCGCTATGGGGAGGTCCAGTTCCCATCTGCTCAGCTGTGGGGAGGTCCAGTTCCCCTCTGCTCAGCTGTGGGGAGGTCCAGTTCCCCTCTGCTCAGCTGTGGGGAGGTCCAGTTCCCCTCTGCTCAGCTGTGGGGAGGTCCAGTTCTCCTCTGCTCAGCTGTGGGGAGGTCCAGTTCCCCTCTGCTCCGCTGTGGGGAGATCCAGTTCCCATCTGCTCAGCTGTGGGGAGGTCCAGTTCCCCTCTGCTCAGCTGTGGGGAGGTCCAGTTCCCCTCTGCTCAGCTGTGGGGAGGTCCAGTTCCCCTCTGCTCAGCTGTGGGGAGGTCCAGTTCCCCTCTGCTCCGCTGTGGGGAGGTCCAGTTCCCCTCTGCTCAGCTGTGGGGAGGTCCAGTTCCCCTCTGCTCCGCTGTGGGGAGATCCAGTTCCCATCTGCTCAGCTGTGGGGAGGTCCAGTTCCCCTCTGCTCAGCTGTGGGGAGGTCCAGTTCCCCTCTGCTCAGCTGTGGAGAGGTCCAGTTCCCCTCTGCTCAGCTGTGGGGAGGTCCAGTTCCCCTCTGCTCAGCTGTGGGGAGGTCCAGTTCCCCTCTGCTCTGCTGTGGGGAGGTCCAGTTCCCCTCTGCTCAGCTGTGGGGAGGTCCAGTTCCTCTCTGCTCAGCTGTGGGGAGGTCCAGTTCCCCTCTGCTCAGCTGTGGGGAGGTCCAGTTCCCCTCTGCTCAGCTGTGGGGAGGTCCAGTTCCCCTCTGCTCAGCTTTGGGGAGGTCCAGTTCCCCTCTGCTCAGCTGTGGGGAGGTCCAGTTCCCCTCTGCTCAGCTGTGGGGAGGTCCAGTTCCCCTCTGCTCAGCTTTGGGGAGGTCCAGTTCCCCTCTGCTCCGCTGTGGGGAGATCCAGTTCCCCTCTGCTCAGCTTTGGGGAGGTCCAGTTCCCCTCTGCTCAGCTATGGGGGGGTACAGTTCCACCTTGACTTGATGCAGCAGCCTACTAATGTGGTGTAATATAATACTGTTTCCCAAATTAATCCCTTTTCCCTTTATAGTGCATTACTTTTGACTCGGGCTCATGGAGCGCTGGGTAAAAGTAGTGTACTAAGTAGGGAATAGGGTACCATTTGTGACTTCTCAGATCTCACTAATCAAATCCTCTGACTCACTCCACACACATATCCTGTTCCAACGCTAAACATCCTGTTCCAACGCTACACATCCTGTTCCAAAGCTAAACATCCTGTTCCAAAGCTAAATATCCTGTTCCAATGCTACATATCCTGTTCCAACGCTACATATCCTGTTCCAACGCTACACGTCCTGTTCCAACGCTACACGTCCTGTTCCAACGCTACACATCCTGTTCCAACGCTACATATCCTGTTCCAACGCTACACGTCCTGTTCCAACGCTACACGTCCGGTTCCAACGCTACACGTCTTGTTCCAACGCTACACATCCTGTTCCAACGCTACATATCCTGTTCCAACGCTACACATCCTGTTCCAACGCTATACATCCTGTTCCAACGCTACACATCCTGTTCCAATGCTACATGTGGACTGTACGCACTGTACTTTACCAGGCACGTGTGTGTGTGTGTGTGTGTGTGTGTGTGTGTGTGTGTGTGTGTGTGTGTGTGTGTGTGTGTGTGTGTGTGTGTGTGTGTGTGTGTGTGTGTTTAGGACTTGGTTAAGTATCTTACAGTAGGACTTGGTTAGGTATCTTACAGTAGAACTTGGTTAGGTATCGTCCAGGAGGACTTGGTTAAGTATCTTACAGTAGGACTTGGTTAGGTATCTTACAGTAGGACTTGGTTAAGTATCTTACAGTAGGACTTGGTTAGGTATCGTCCAGTAGGACTTGGTTAAGTATCTTACAGTAGGACTTGGTTAGGTATCGTCCAGTAGGACTTGGTTAAGTATCTTACAGTAGGACTTGTGTGTGTGTGTGTGTGTGTGTGTGTGTGTGTGTGTGTGTGTGTGTGTGTGTGTGTGTGTGTGCTTGTGTGTGTTTAGGACTTGGTTAAGTATCTTACAGTAGGACTTGGTTAGGTATCTTACAGTAGAACTTGGTTAGGTATCGTCCAGGAGGACTTGGTTAAGTATCTTACAGTAGGACTTGGTTAGGTATCATCCAGTAGGACTTGGTTAGGTATCTCACAGGTGGACTTGGTTAAGTATCTTACAGTAGGACTTGGTTAGGTATCTTACAGTAGGTGCAGATATAACTGCAGTGTTATCATGTGAAAACTCATGAATGGAGATATAACTGCAGTGTTATCATGTGAAAACTCATGAATGCAGATATAACTGTAGTGTTATCATGTGAAAACTCATGAATGGAGATATAACTGCAGTGTTATCATGTGAAAACTCGTGAATGCATATATAACTGCAGTGTTATCATGTGAAAACTCATGAATGCAGATATAACTGCAGTGTTATCATGTGAAAACTCGTGAATGCAGATATAACTGCAGTGTTATCATGTGAAAACTCATGAATGCAGATATAACTGCAGTGTTATCATGTGAAAACACCTGCCTCCAATTGAGAGTCCAGCAACCAAACCTGCACATAGAAAACTTAATCTAGAACCTACTCATACTAAAACATACACCACAAAACCCCGGAATACATAAATAACACACCCCGCTAAACTATACACAAAAAAAACCCACCATACAAAACAAACATACCTCTGCCACGCCCTGACCAAATAATACAAATAATCCTCTATACTGGTCAGGACGTGACAGTGGGAACCCATTAATGCAGATATAACTGCAGTGTTATCATGTGAAAACTCGTGAATGCATATATAACTGCAGTGTTATCATGTGAAAACTCATGAATGCAGATATAACTGCAGTGTTATCATGTGAAAACTCGTGAATGCAGATATAACTGCAGTGTTATCATGTGAAAACTCATGAATGCAGATATAACTGCAGTGTTATCATGTGAAATCTCATGAATGCAGATATAACTGTAGTGTTATCATGTGAAAACTCATGAATGCAGATATAACTGTAGTGTTATCATGTGAAAACTCATGAATGCAGATATAACTGTAGTGTTATCATGTGAAAACTCATGAATGCAGATATAACTGTAGTGTTATCATGTGAAAACTCATGAATGCAGATGTAACTGCAGTGTTATCATGTGAAAACTCATGAATGCAGATATAACTGCAGTGTTATCATGTGAAAACTCATGAATGCAGATGTAACTGCAGTGTTATCATGTGAAAACTCATGAATGCAGATATAACTGTAGTGTTATCATGTGAAAACTCATGAATGCAGATGTAACTGCAGTGTTATCATGTGAAACTCATGAATGCAGATATAACTGCAGTGTTATCATGTGAAAACTCATGAATGCAGATGTAACTGCAGTGTTATCATGTGAAAACTCATGAATGCAGATATAACTGTAGTGTTATCATGTGAAAACTCATGAATGCAGATATAACTGTAGTGTTATCATGTGAAAACTCATGAATGCAGATGTAACTGCAGTGTTATCATGTGAAAACTCATGAATGCAGATATAACTGCAGTGTTATCATGTGAAAACTCATGAATGCAGATGTAACTGCAGTGTTATCATGTGAAAACTCATGAATGCAGATGTAACTGCAGTGTTATCATGTGAAAACTCATGAATGCAGATATAACTGTAGTGTTATCATGTGAAAACTCATGAATGCAGATGTAACTGCAGTGTTATCATGTGAAAACTCATGAATGCAGATATAACTGTAGTGTTATCATGTGAAAACTCATGAATGCAGATATAACTGTAGTGTTATCATGTGAAAACTCATGAATGCAGATGTAACTGCAGTGTTATCATGTGAAAACTCATGAATGCAGATGTAACTGCAGTGTTATCATGTGGGAACTCATTACTTTCTTCTTGATTATTCCTAATTTTGGGGAACTCTGCGCTGCCACATTTTCTGAGAAACCTTTTGCTGAGAATCAACTTTTCCATCTTCAGGGGATGTTCGTTCCCACATTCAGTTCTGTCTTGATAGAGACATTCAGGGAATATCTCTTTGCAATGCAGTTCAACAGTTTTCCTTCAGGGTTCTGGGTTGAGGAACATATTTGAAAGAAAACAAGTGGCCTATATATTTCCTCCAGCAGGTAATCTGCCATAGGACCCAGATCCCCTAATCTCTACCTCTCATCTCTCTCTGTTCTCTCATCTCTTTCTGTTCTCTCTCTCTCTTTCATCTCTCTCTGTTCTCTCTCTCATCTCTCTCTGTTCTCTGTTCTCGCTCATTTCTCTTTGTTCTCGCTTTCATGTCTGTTTTCTCTCTCATCTCTCTCTGTTCTCTCATCTCCCTGTTCTCGCTTTCTCTCTCTTTTCACTTTGATCTCTCTCTGTCATCTCTCTTTCTCTCTGTCCTCTCTGTCATCTCTCATCTCTCTCTGTTGTCTCTCTCATCTCTCTCTGTTGTCTCTCTCATCTCTCTCTGTTCTCTGTTATCACTCACTGACCCTCTTTCTACACTGATTTGATACTGCTACATCTTAAATCAATTAACAGCTGATGGCTAAACAATTGTGACATCACTGTGCTGCATCCAACATTTTATTTTTAGGTGCATCTGCGTGTCTGTGTCTGTGTCTGCGTCTGCGTCTGTGTCTGTGTCTGCGTCTGTGTCTTGGTCTGTGTCTGTGTCTGTGTCTGCGTCTGCGTAGCGTTTCTCTGAGATCGGGAGGATGCAGGAAGTCAGCGTGGTTGTCCAGGGCGGAAAGGGGGGATGGAGGGGGAGTTGTGGTTGTCGTGGGGATAGGGAGGGGAGATGAAAGAAGCAGTCTGTTCAGAAGGGAAATGGGAAGGGTGGGGTGCCTGGTCTTTCTCCCTCCATTACCACATCATGAGCCTCAAGTAGAATAATTTACTAACAGGCTACAGCAGAATAAATAGAATCATTTACTAACAGGCTACAGCAGAATAAATAGAGAAATTTACTAACAGGTTACAGCAGAATAAATAGAATAATTTACTAACAGGCTACAGCAGAATAAATAGAATGATTTACTAACAGGCTACAGCAGAATAAATAGAATAATTTACTAACAGGCTACAGCAGAATAAATAGAATAATTTACTAACAGGTTACAGCAGAATAAATAGAATAATTTACTAACAGGCTACAGCAGAATAAATAGAAACATTTACTAACAGGCTACAGCAGAATAAATAGAATGATTTACTAACAGGCTACAGCAGAATAAATAGAATAATTTACTAACAGGTTACAGCAGAATAAATAGAATAATTTACTAACAGGCTACAGCAGAATAAATAGAATAATTTACTAACAGGCTACAGCAGAATAAATAGAATAATTTACTAACAGGCTACAGCAGAATAAATAGAATAATTTACTAACAGGCTACAGCAGAATAAATAGAATCATTTACTAACAGGCTACAGCAGAATAAATAGAATAATTTACTAACAGGTTACAGCAGAATAAATAGAATCATTTACTAACAGGCTACAGCAGAATAAATAGAATGATTTACTAACAGGCTACAGCAGAATAAATAGAATAATTTACTAACAGGCTACAGCAGAATAAATAGAATAATTTACTAACAGGCTACAGCAGAATAAATAGAATAATTTACTAACAGGCTACAGCAGAATAAATAGAATAATTTACTAACAGGCTACAGCAGAATAAATAGAATGATTTACTAACAGGCTACAGCAGAATAAATATAATAATTTACTAACAGGCTACAGCAGAATAAATAGAATCATTTACTAACAGGCTACAGCAGAATAAATAGAATAATTTACTAACAGGCTACAGCAGAATAAATAGAATAATTTACTAACAGGCTACAGCAGAATAAATAGATTAATTTACTAACAGGTTACAGCAGAATAAATAGAATCATTTACTAACAGGCTACAGCAGAATAAATAGAATAATTTACTAACAGGCTACAGCAGAATAAATATAATAATTTACTAACAGGCTACAGCAGAATAAATAGAATGATTTACTAACAGGCTACAGCAGAATAAATATAATAATTTACTAACAGGCTACAGCAGAATAAATAGAATAATTTACTAACAGGCTACAGCAGAATAAATAGATTAATTTACTAACAGGTTACAGCAGAATAAATAGAATCATTTACTAACAGGCTACAGCAGAATAAATAGAATCATTTACTAACAGGCTACAGCAGAATAAATAGAATAATTTACTAACAGGTTACAGCAGAATAAATAGAATCATTTACTAACAGGCTACAGCAGAATAAATAGAATCATTTACTAACAGGCTACAGCAGAATAAATAGAATCATTTACTAACAGGCTACAGCAGAATAAATAGAATAATTTACTAACAGGTTACAGCAGAATAAATAGAATAATTTACTAACAGGCTACAGCAGAATAAATAGAATAATTTACTAACAGGCTACAGCAGAATAAATAGAATAATTTACTAACAGGCTACAGCAGAATAAATAGAATAATTTACTAACAGGCTACAGCAGA
Organism: Salmo trutta; assembly: GCF_901001165.1. NCBI lineage: Eukaryota > Metazoa > Chordata > Actinopteri > Salmoniformes > Salmonidae > Salmo > Salmo trutta. The sequence continues at coordinate 32,096,568 of NC_042969.1, read as the reverse complement.
ATAAATAGAATAATTTACTAACAGGCTACAGCAGAATAAATAGAATAATTTACTAACAGGCTACAGCAGAATAAATAGAATCATTTACTAACAGGCTACAGCAGAATAAATAGAATAATTTACTAACAGGCTACAGCAGAATAAATAGAATCATTTACTAACAGGCTACAGCAGATTAAATAGAATCATTTACTAACAGGCTACAGCAGAATAAATAGAATAATTTACTAACAGGCTACAGCAGAATAAATAGAATCATTTACTAACAGGCTATAGCAGAATAAATAGAATAATTTACTAACAGGCTACAGCAGAATAAATAGAATCATTTACTAACAGACTACAGCAGAATAAATAGAATCATTTACTAACAGGCTACAGCAGAATAAATAGAATAATTTACTAACAGGTTACAGCAGAATAAATAGAATCATTTACTAACAGGCTACAGCAGAATAAATAGAATAATTTACTAACAGGCTACAGCAGAATAAATAGAATCATTTACTAACAGGCTACAGCAGAATAAATAGAATCATTTACTAACAGGCTACAGCAGAATAAATAGAATAATTTACTAACAGGCTACAGCAGAATAAATAGAATAATTTACTAACAGGCTACAGCAGAATAAATAGAATGATTTACTAACAGGCTACAGCAGAATAAATAGAATAATTTACTAACAGGTTACAGCAGAATAAATAGAATAATTTACTAACAGGCTACAGCAGAATAAATAGAATAATTTACTAACAGGCTACAGCAGAATAAATAGAATCATTTACTAACAGACTACAGCAGAATAAATAGAATCATTTACTAACAGGCTACAGCAGAATAAATAGAATAATTTACTAACAGGTTACAGCAGAATAAATAGAATCATTTACTAACAGGCTACAGCAGAATAAATAGAATAATTTACTAACAGGCTACAGCAGAATAAATAGAATAATTTACTAACAGGCTACAGCAGAATAAATAGAATAATTTACTAACAGGCTACAGCAGAATAAATAGAATAATTTACTAACAGGCTACAGCAGAATAAATAGAATAATTTACTAACAGGCTACAGCAGAATAAATAGAATGATTTACTAACAGGCTACAGCAGAATAAATAGAATAATTTACTAACAGGTTACAGCAGAATAAATAGAATAATTTACTAACAGGCTACAGCAGAATAAATAGAATAATTTACTAACAGGCTACAGCAGAATAAATAGAATAATTTACTAACAGGCTACAGCAGAATAAATAGAATAATTTACTAACAGGTTACAGCAGAATAAATAGAGAAATTTACTAACAGGTTACAGCAGAATAAATAGAATAATTTACTAACAGGCTACAGCAGAATAAATAGAAACATTTACTAACAGGCTACAGCAGAATAAATAGAATGATTTACTAACAGGCTACAGCAGAATAAATAGAATAATTTACTAACAGGTTACAGCAGAATAAATAGAATAATTTACTAACAGGCTACAGCAGACTAAATAGAATAATTTACTAACAGGCTACAGCAGAATAAATAGAATAATTTACTAACAGGCTACAGCAGAATAAATAGAATAATTTACTAACAGGCTACAGCAGAATAAATAGAATCATTTACTAACAGGCTACAGCAGAATAAATAGAATAATTTACTAACAGGTTACAGCAGAATAAATAGAATCATTTACTAACAGGCTACAGCAGAATAAATAGAATGATTTACTAACAGGCTACAGCAGAATAAATAGAATAATTTACTAACAGGCTACAGCAGAATAAATAGAATAATTTACTAACAGGCTACAGCAGAATAAATAGAATAATTTACTAACAGGCTACAGCAGAATAAATAGAATAATTTACTAACAGGCTACAGCAGAATAAATAGAATGATTTACTAACAGGCTACAGCAGAATAAATATAATAATTTACTAACAGGCTACAGCAGAATAAATAGAATCATTTACTAACAGGCTACAGCAGAATAAATAGAATAATTTACTAACAGGCTACAGCAGAATAAATAGAATAATTTAATAACAGGCTACAGCAGAATAAATAGATTAATTTACTAACAGGTTACAGCAGAATAAATAGAATCATTTACTAACAGGCTACAGCAGAATAAATAGAATCATTTACTAACAGGCTACAGCAGAATAAATAGAATAATTTACTAACAGGCTACAGCAGAATAAATAGAATGATTTACTAACAGGCTACAGCAGAATAAATATAATAATTTACTAACAGGCTACAGCAGAATAAATAGAATCATTTACTAACAGGCTACAGCAGAATAAATAGATTAATTTACTAACAGGTTACAGCAGAATAAATAGAATCATTTACTAACAGGCTACAGCAGAATAAATAGAATCATTTACTAACAGGCTACAGCAGAATAAATAGAATAATTTACTAACAGGTTACAGCAGAATAAATAGAATCATTTACTAACAGGCTACAGCAGAATAAATAGAATCATTTACTAACAGGCTACAGCAGAATAAATAGAATCATTTACTAACAGGCTACAGCAGAATAAATAGAATAATTTACTAACAGGTTACAGCAGAATAAATAGAATAATTTACTAACAGGCTACAGCAGAATAAATAGAATAATTTACTAACAGGCTACAGCAGAATAAATACAATCATTTACTAACAGGCTACAGCAGAATAAATAGAATCATTTACTAACAGGCTACAGCAGAATAAATAGAATAATTTACTAACAGGCTACAGCAGAATAAATAGAATGATTTACTAACAGGCTACAGCAGAATAAATAGAATAATTTACTAACAGGCTACAGCAGAATAAATAGAATCATTTACTAACAGGCTACAGCAGAATAAATAGAATAATTTACTAACAGGCTACAGCAGAATAAATAGAATCATTTACTAACAGGCTACAGCAGAATAAATAGAATAATTTACTAACAGGCTACAGCAGAATAAATAGAATAATTTACTAACATGCTACAGCAGAATAAATAGAATCATTTACTAACAGGCTACAGCAGAATAAATAGAATAATTTACTAACAGGCTACAGCAGAATAAATAGAATAATTTACTAACAGGCTACAGCAGAATAAATAGAATAATTTACTAACAGGCTACAGCAGAATAAATAGAATGATTTACTAACAGGCTACAGCAGAATAAATAGAATAATTTACTAACAGGTTACAGCAGAATAAATAGAATAATTTACTAACAGGCTACAGCAGAATAAATAGAATAATTTACTAACAGGCTACAGCAGAATAAATAGAATAATTTACTAACAGGCTACAGCAGAATAAATAGAATAATTTACTAACAGGTTACAGCAGAATAAATAGAATAATTTACTAACAGGTTACAGCAGAATAAATAGAATAATTTACTAACAGGCTACAGCAGAATAAAACATGGTGGAGTCTCTTGTTCCCTCTAGACCCACGCACGCACACACACACACACACACACACACACACACACACACACACACACACACCACACACACGTGTCTCCTAGAGAGAGCTGAAGCTCTAAGGTGGAGTATAGAATGGCCTCAGGCCAGGGTAGGAGAGAAAATACTTAGTATGTCCCAAATGGCCTCTTATTCTCTATACAGTATAGTGCGCTACTTTTGATCAGGACCCATAAGGCTCTGGTCAGAAGTAGTGCAGTGTGTAGGGAATAAGGCGCTATTTGGGATGCACTCTTAAACTGACACCAGATCACATCCACAGCTGTAACAAAAGGTCATGTTGTCATCTGCTGAGATACTGCTGTAAACAACCTGACAAGATACTGCTGTAAACAACCTGACAAGATACTGCTGTAAACAACCTGACGAGATACTGCTGTAAACAACCTGACAAGATACTGCTGTAAACAACCTGACGAGATACTGCTGTAAACAACCTGACGAGATACTGCTGTAAACAACCTGACAAGATACTGCTGTAAACAACCTGACGAAATACTGCTGTAAACAACCTGACAAGATACTGCTGTAAACAACCTGACAAGATACTGCTGTAAACAACCTGACAAGATACTGCTGTAAACAACCTGACAAGATACTGCTGTAAACAACCTGACAAGATACTGCTGTAAACAACCTGACAAGATACTGCTGTAAACAACCTGACAAGATACTGCTGACAAGATACTGCTGTAAACAACCTGACAAGATACTGCTGTAAACAACCTGACGAGATACTGCTGTAAACAACCTGGCAAGATACTGCTGTAAACAACCTGACAAGATACTGCTGTAAACAACCTGACAAGATACTGCTGTAAACAACCTGACAAGATACTGCTGTAAACAACCTGACGAGATACTGCTGTAAACAACCTGACAAGATACTGCTGTAAACAACCTGACGAGATACTGCTGTAAACAACCTGGCAAGATACTGCTGTAAACAACCTGACAAGATACTGCTGTAAACAACCTGGCAAGATACTGCTGTAAACAACCTTTTTTTATTTATTTTATTTTATTTTATTTCACCTTTATTTAACCAGGTAGGCAAATTGAGAACAAGTTCTCATTTAAAATTGCGACCTGGCCAAGATAAAGCAAAGCAGTTCGACAACATACAAAAACACAGAGTTACACATGGAATAAAACAACATACAATCAATGATGCAGTAGAAAAACATAAGACTATATACAATGTGAGCAAATGATGTGAGATAAGGGAGGTAAAGGCAAAAAAGGCCATGGTGGCAAAGTAAATAAAGTATAGCAAGTAAAACACTGGAATGGTAGATTTGTAGTTTGAAGAAAGTTCAAAGTTAAAATATAAATAATATGGTGCAAAGGAGCAAAATAAATTAAATAAATAAATACAGTAGGGGAAGAGGTAGTAGTTTGGGCTAAATTATAGATGGGCTATGTACAGGTGCAGTGATCTGGGAGCTGCTCTGATAGCTGGTGCTTAAAGCTAGTGAGGGAGATAAGTGTTTCCAGTTTCAGAGATTTTTGTAGTTCGTTCCAGTCATTGGCAGCAGAGAACTGGAAGGAGAGACGACCAAAGGAGGAGTTGGCTTTAGGGGTGACCAGAGAGATATACCTGCTGGAGCGCGTGTTACAGGTGGGTGCTGCTATGGTGACCAGTGAGCGGAGATAAGGGGGGACTTTACCTAGCAGGGTCTTGTAGATGACCTGGAGCCAATGTGTTTGGCGACGATTATGAAGCGAAGGCCAGCCAACGAGAGCGTACAGGTCGCAGTGGTGGGTAGTATATGGGGCATTGGTGACAAAACGGATGATAGACTGCATCCAGCTTGTTGAGTAGGGTATTGGAGGCTATTTTGTAAATGACATCGCCGAAGTCGAGGATTGGTAGGATGGCAAGATACTGCTGGCAAGATACTGCTGTAAACAACCTGACAAGATACTGCTGTAAACAACCTGACGAGATACTGCTGTAAACAACCTGACGAGATACTGCTGTAAACAACCTGACAAGATACTGCTGTAAACAACCTGACAAGATACTGCTGTAAACAACCTGACGAGATACTGCTGTAAACAACCTGACAAGATACTGCTGTAAACAACCTGACAAGATACTGCTGTAAACAACCTGACAAGATACTGCTGTAAGCAACCTGACAAGATACTGCTGTAAACAACCTGACAAGATACTGCTGTAAACAACCTGACAAGATACTGCTGTAAACAACCTGACGAGATACTGCTGTAAACAACCTGACAAGATACTGCTGTAAACAACCTGACAAGATACTGCTGTAAACAACCTGACAAGATACTGCTGTAAACAACCTGACAGGATACTGCTGTAAACAACCTGACAAGATACTGCTGTAAACAACCTGGCAAGATACTGCTGTAAACAACCTGGCAAGATACTGCTGTAAACAACCTGGCAAGATACTGCTGTAAACAACCTGGCAAGATACTGCTGTAAACAACCTGGCAAGATACTGCTGTAAACAAGCTTGGTGATTTAGGCTTGCCAAAAGGTGAATCTAACATGTATTGACTCAGGGGGTCGAATACTTATCGAATCAAGATGTATTTTTCCTAATTATTTTACAAATATTTGAATTTTTCTTCCACTTTGACATTAGAGATTATTTTGTGTAGATCGTTGACAGAAAATTACAATTGATCCATTTTAATCCCACTTTGTAACACAACAAAATGTGGAAAGAGTCTGAATACTTTCTGAAGGGACTGTACATAAGGCAAATACAACACATGGTAGCACGAGGCTAAATAACGCTGCTGAATGTCCATTAACACGGCTATATGTATAAACAGACAATAAAAAACAGCAAACATTTCCCTTGAGACTATACATGTGAGCTTCAGCACCAGGCCTAACGAGCCAACATTACTGGCTAACATTCTGGCTTAGCTGGCTAGCAATAGCAAGGCACACATGAAAGTAAAATAGCTGTTGAACATGGTAGATATGAACTTGACTGCCTTAGCAACACTCAACTACAACATGCAATGGCATGTCAGACACTACATATAAGTAGATGCACACACTAAACACAGGTCAAATACAGATCGGTGAAGACCAGTCCAATGAGTAATTCTCTTCATACCACGGTCTCACTCTGACGACAGGAGCGGGGTTCAGTAAGATGCATGGGGAATGGTGAACTGTGATTGGCCAATACAAGTACGGGTGTTGGGCGAATACAACAACTACTAGAATAAATTGGAGCTAGCCAGTCAATGTAGCAAAGGGTTCATGGAGGAACCTCTAATGTTTCAATGTAGCAATGGAGGAACCTTTTTGCTGGTGCATGTGGAGCACTTTGAATTTATTTTGCCATTGGATGTGTTGCACTGCCAAACTTAGAAGAAGTTATGATCACCGATACGTTTAATCTATCATTTCTCTTCATTATTTATCTTCATATGACAAGAATTAAAAAGGATTTGCCAGTCGATTGTCGACTTGATTCATGATGATGACTGCTTGTCTAGCTTGCTAGCTAAGATTTTGAAAGTATGATGTTGACATGATCAGTCCAATCAAAGCTACTGTATATATAATGTGATTTGACATCATTTTATCTGTGGCCAATGACCTTGAGCCTTCTTGGATGGGCACTTCTAATGTAATTCTATGGCAGCACCCAAGGGGGCTTGAACTTTTTAACTCTTAGATTTTGCGGTGACGTAGTGTCCCCATGAGTGGCAGAACACTGAACCAAAAATCAGAAAGCACTGAGGTAGCCTGAAACACCTGCATTTTGGATCTGCCTTAATCAAGAAAGTCAGAAAGAGACAATGTTTGTATGTGGCTTTATTAACTCAAGGATTTTTACCTTTTTTTTTTTTTACATTGTTTGCAAACTGATATGTGACAGTAATTAATGCCAAAATAACATGCAATACAAAAATTAATCAATCTTTAAGCTAAAAGTTGGGGCTCAAAACAGCCTTACTCAAGAAAGCAAAAAAAAGAAAATTTTTGTATGCAGCTTTATTAACTCAATTATGTATATATTTATTTTTACATTGTTTGCAAATGACGGGTTGCCACTGAATGAGTACTATTTTAATAGCAATGTTGAATAATACAACAATAATAGAATAGAATATGATATGATATGATAGAATATGATATGATAGAATAGAATATGATATAGTAGAATATGATAAGATATGATAGAATATGATATGATATGATAGAATATGATATGATAGAATAGAATATGATATGATAGAATATGATATGATAGAATAGAATATCATATGATAGAATAGAATATGATATGTTAGAATATGATATGATGTGATAGATTATGATATGATAGAATATAATAGAATATGATATGATAGAATATGATATGATAGAATAAGATATGATAGATTATGATATGATAGAATAGAATATGATGTGATAGATTATGATATGATAGAATATGATATGATATAGTAGAATATGATAAGATATGATAGAATATGATATGATATGATAGAATATGATATGATAGAATAGAATATGATATGATAGAATATGATATGATAGAATAGAATATGATATGATAGAATAGAATATGATATGTTAGAATATGATATGATGTGATAGATTATGATATGATAGAATATAATAGAATATGATATGATAGAATATGATATGATAGAATAAGATATGATAGATTATGATATGATAGAATAGAATATGATGTGATAGATTATGATATGATAGAATAGAATATGATATGATATGATAGAATATGATATGATATGATAGAATATGATATGATAGAATATAATAGATAGAATAGAAGGTTGGTCAGTAGGCTGAACCGACTGAACTCACTGAACACTATAATTATACTATATGTGCAACAACAATGACCTAAAATCAATAAAATAAACAATTTAGTCTCACTTTACTTGTATCAAATACCACTAAGCCCACCCCCATCTATATGGAAATGCTGTATATAAACTGGCATCTTTAGTAGTCATAAAATGAGTTTTATATGCTGACGCTGTGCTTAGCTCACACACGTAAGAGTATTTCAAAGTTGACCCGTATTTACAAAGACATGTATCAGGACGCCTCTCTACTGACTGCCTTCCCGCTGAGGAGAGGAGACCGTTTGACAAGCTCCCCTTCCCTAGATATGCATGAGTTTGTGTGTGTGTGTGTGTGTGTGTGTGTGTGTGTGTGTGTGTGTGTGTGTGTGTGTGTGTGTGTGTGTGTGTGTGTGTGTGTGTGTGTGTGGGGGGGGTGGGGGTGGGTGTGTGTGTGTGTGTGTGTGTGTGTGTGTGTGTGTGTGTGTGTGTGTGTGTGTGTGTGTGTGTGTGTGTGTGTGTGTGTGTGTTTTATTCATGAAGCATTAGCAGGGCTGTCTGTGTAGATTTAGATTTTCAGATGTGACCTTTGTTGTCTAAATGTCAGGGATGGAGCAGAGTGCCCAAAGAGCCACACACACACACAGAGAGAGAGAGAGCTCCCAGCCTTATGTAACTGTGGCTACGCATGAGACAGACAGACGGGGAGAGGAAAAGGTTTTTTGATAAAACTCTGGCATATTCCAGCCCTGATGCTGTCATAGGGCTTCTGTGAGCTCTGCTGAAAGCAGTTTTGGTTTGAGGATGGGATTTTTCTTCAGCATGTCGTGTAAAAACCCTCCTATTGATTGTATAGTATATATTGCCCCTTAATAAACCTATGATGTAGTGGATTTCACTGGTTTTATTGGTTACCTAATATGCTTTGATCTGTAGCCTAGCTGCATTGCAAAGCTGTCTAGAGAATGTGAATCACACACACACACAGTGTGAAAGCCATAGCCGGGGCCGGCCTATAGCGGAACGGAGAGAGATTTTCCTACTGCATGAATTCATTCATGACCATATTGTGCCCCTCTTCATCCACCAACAATGAGGTGCAGGCACAGGGGTCAAATGCGCTGCAGGGGTCACCCTTGCTTGTAATAATGGATTTGCACGCTACCGATACGACCTATAATAGAACTGAGCTTGCCATTCTTTATCTGTGTTTTACGGTCTATGATGTTATAGGGCTGTGTTTTCCATTCTTTATCTGTGTTTTACAGTCTATGGTGTTATAGGGCTGTGTTTTCCATTCTTTATCTGTGTTTTACAGTCTATGGTGTTATAGGGCTGTGTTTTCCATTCTTTATCTGTGTTTTACAGTCTATGGTGTTATAGGGCTGTGTTTTCCATTCTTTATCTGTGTTTTACAGTCTATGGTGTTATAGGGCTGTGTTTTCCATTCTTTATCTGTGTTTTACAGTCTATGGTGTTATAGGGCTGTGTTTTCCATTCTTTATCTGTGTTTTACAGTCTATGGTGTTATATGGCTGTGTTGATTTTGTAATATTTTTATTTGTATTAATTTTTGTGGCTTTTACAGTAAGACAAATACTCACAAATATATCATATCAACATATCATAAATGTGTCAATATATCATAAATATATCTTACCAAAATATCATATCAATATATCATATCAATTTATCATATATATATATATATATATATATATATATATATCATATACGTTGACAACATTTAAGAGAAGGGACTGCTAGACCAACTAACCAGGTAGATAGGGTGTCATAAACTTCAAAAGAATGTGGACACCGCTTGTTCGAAAATCATGGGCATTAATATGTAGTTGGTCCGTTCTTTGCAGCTATTACAGCCCCCACTCTTCTGGGAAGGCTTTCCACTAGATGTTGGAACATTGCTCAGTCAGCCACAAGAGCATTAGTGAGGTCGGGCACTGATGTTGGGTTATTAGGCCTAGCTCGCAGTCGGCGTTCCAATTCATCCCAAAGGTGTTCGATGGGGTTGAGGTCAGGGCTCTGTGCAGGCCAGTCAAGTTCTTCCACACTGATCTCGACAAACCATTTCTGTTTGGACCTCGCTTTGTGCATGGGGGCATTGTCATGCTGAAACAGGAAAGGGCCTTCCCCAAACTGTTGCCACGAAGTTGGAAGCACAAAATCATCTAGAATGTCATTGTATGCTGTAGCGTTAAGATTTCCCTTCACTGGAACTAAGGGGCCTAGCCTGAACCATGAAAAACAGCCCCAGACCATTATTCCTCCTCCACCATTTGGGCAGTTAGCGTTCTCATGGCAACTGCCAAAACCTCTAGCAATAAACTAGAGGAACTGGCACCATAATACATGTTTAGCAATAGACTGGAAGAACTGGCAGTATAATACATGTTTAGCAATAGACTAGAGCAGTGGTTCCCAAACATTTTATAGTCCCGTACCCCTTCAAACATTTAACCTCCAGCTGAGTACCCCCTCTAGCACCAGGGTCAGCGCACTCTCAAATGTGTTTTTTTGCCATCGTTGTAAGCCTGCCACACACACCGTATACAATAAATGTATTAAACATAAGAATGAGTGTGAGTTTTTGTCACAACCCGGCTCGTGGGAAGTGTCAAAGAGCTCTTATAGGACCAGGACACAAATAATAATATAATAATAATCAATAATGTTGCTCTTTATTTAACCATCTTACATATAAAACCTGATTTGTTCATTGAAATTTGTGAATAACTCATCACAGGTTAATGAGAAGGGTGTGCTTGAAAGGATGCACATCACTCTGCAATGTTGGGTTGTATTGGAGAGAGTCTCAGTCTTAAATCATTTTCCACACACAGTCTGTGCCTGTATTTAGTTTTCATGCTAGTGAGGGCCGAGAATCCACTGTCACATAAGTACGTGATTGCAAAGTGCATCAGTGTCTCAACAGCGCGATTTTCCAAGGTTAGGATACTCTGAGCGCAGCCCTATCTATAAATCTGGCAGTGGCTTCTGATTAAATTACATAGAACTGCTTGTTGCAATTTCGATGAGGCTCTCTTGTTCAGATATCAATAAGTGGACTGGAGGCAGGGCAAGAAAGGGATAACGAATACAGTTGTTTGTGTCACCCGTTTTGGGAAAGTACCTGCGTAATTGCGCACCCAACTCACTCAGGTGCTTCGGTGTATCTCATTTGACATTGTCCGTAAGCTTGAGTTCATTTGCACACAAAAAAGTCATACAATGATGGAAAGACCTGTGTGTTGTCCTTGTTAATGCAGACAGAGAAGAGCTCCAACTTCTTAATCATAGCCTCAATTTTGTCCCACACATTGAATATAGTTGTGGAGAGTCTCTGTAGTCCTAGATTCAGATCATTTAGGTGAGAAAAAGCATCACCCAGATAGGCCAGTCGTGTGAGAAACTCGTCATCATGCAAGCGGTCAGACAAGTGAAAATGATGGTCAGTAAAGAAAACTTTAAGCTTGTCTCTCAATTCAACAAAAATGTGTCAATACTTTGCTCCTTGATAACCAGCGCACTTCTGTATGTTGTAAAAGCGTTACATGGTCGCTGCCCATATCATTGCATGGTGCAGAAAATACACGAGAGTTCAGGGGCCTTGCTTTAACAAAGTTAACCATTTTCACTGTAGTGTCCAAAACGTCTTTCAAGCTGTCAGGCATTCCCTTGGCAGCAAGAGCCTCTCGGTGGATGCTGTAGTGGACCCAAGTGGCATTGGGAGCAACTGCTTACATGCGCGTTACCACTCCCCTATGTCTCCCTGTCATGGCTTTTGCGCCATCAGTACAGATACCAACACATCTTGACCACCAAAGTCCATTTGATGTCACAAAGCTGTCCAGCACTTTAAAAATATCCTCTCATGTTGTCCTGGTTTCCAGAAGAGGATGTTTTCCTAAATTGACCCCCCATAAACGCAATGGACATATACCAGGAGCTGTGCCAGGCCAGCCACGTCTGTTGACTCATCCAGCTGTAACACATAGAATTTACTGGCTTGTATGCGAAGCAGTAATTGTTTCAAAACATCTCCTGCCATGTCACTGATGCGTTGTGAAACAGTGTTGTTTGATGAAGATATTGTCTGTATAGTTTTTTTGTCCTTTTCCCCCAGTATTGTCCCAGCCATATCTGCGGCAGCAGGAACAATTAAGTCCTCCACAATAGTATGGGGCTTGTCTGTCCTAGCCACTAGGTAGCTCACCATATAAGACGCTTCTAGCCCCTTCTTATTAATGGTATCTGTTGCTTTTATACATGTCTTACTACTTGAAAGTCGTCTTAATTCTCACTCAAAAAACTCCTGTGGCTTATTTTTCAAATTGTCATGTTTTGTTTCTAAATGTCTGCGCAAGAGTGAAGGTTTCATTGAGTTGTGAGATAATACTTTTTCACATATAACACACTGTGGCTGAGGAAAGGCACTACTCCCAATATAACTGAACCCCAAATTAACGTAGTTCTCATCATATTTGCGCCTCTTCGATGGTCCAACGTCCCTGTCTGTTGTTCGGTGCTTTCCCGGGTAAGGGGGCAGTAGCTCTTCGGCTGCATCAGATTCACAACTGTCAGTGTCCATGCTAGCTGGTCTAACAACAAATGTAGAATTACTGACGCTAGCATTGGATGTGCTCGTGGAAGCAGAACAACTTGTGTCATCGACAAGTGCAGGTGTAGTACCGCTGGTAGTAGCAGTACTACCAGTAGAGCTGGTATGTGTTTCTATCGATACGGGCCTTCCAGTTTGGGAATACCTGGACTAGAGGAACTGGCAGTATAATAACTGTTTAGTAATAGACTAGAGGAACTGGCAGTATAATAAATGTTTAGTAATAGACTAGAGGAACTGGCAGTATAATAACTGTTTAGTAATAGACTAGAGGAACTGGCAGTATAATAACTGTTTAGTAATAGACTAGAGGAACTGGCAGTATAATAACTGTTTAGTAATAGACTAGAGGAACTGGCAGTATAATAACTGTTTAGTAATAGACTAGAGGAACTGGCAGTATAATAACTGTTTAGTAATAGACTAGAGGAACTGGCAGTATAATAACTGTTTAGTAATAGACTAGAGGACCTGGCAGTATAATAAATGTTTAGTAATAGCACTATAACAACCAGGCATGTACTGATTATATCACACACATTACCATCAAAGGATTTGGTGTGTTTAGGAAGGAAAAAGGTGGTTAAAGGGCAAGGTGAGGAGTGAGAAAAACCTGAGGAGTGGTGATTTGGAGTGACAACATCTGTGGGAACAGGTGTAGTGCGAAGGGGCGTGACCTTAACCAATTAGTTAATCTGCAGAGGAGTGGTATTCAATACAATATCTATGGTGTTATAGGGCTGTGTCTGCCATTCTTATAGAATCTCTCTATGGTGTTATAGGGCTGTGTCTGCCATTCTTATAGAATCTCTCTATGGTGTTATAGGGCTGTGTCTGCCATTCTTATAGAATCTCTCTATGGTGTTATAGGGCTGTGTCTGCCATTCTTATAGAATCTCTCTATGGTGTTATAGGGCTGTGTCTGCCATTCTTATAGAATCTCTCTATGGTGTTATAGGGCTGTGTCTGCCATTCTTATAGAATCTCTCTATGGTGTTATAGGGCTGTGTCTGCCATTCTTATAGAATCTCTCTATGGTGTTATAGGGCTGTGTCTGCCATTCTTATAGAATCTCTCTATGGTGTTATAGGGCTGTGTCTGCCATTCTTATAGAATCTATTAATGGTGTTATAGGGCTGTGTCTGCCATTCTTATAGAATCTCTCTATGGTGTTAAAGGGCTGTGTCTGCCATTCTTATAGAATCTCTCTATGGTGTTATAGGGCTGTGTCTGCCAGTCTTATAGAATCTCTCTATGGTGTTATAGGGCTGTGTCTGCCATTCTTATAGAATCTCTCTATGGTGTTATAGGGCTGTGTCTGCCATTCTTATAGAATCTCTCTATTGTGTTATAGGGCTGTGTCTGCCATTCTTATAGAATCTCTCTATGGTGTTATAGGGCTGTGTCTGCCATTCTTATAGAATCTATTTATGGTGTTATAGGGCTGTGTCTGCCATTCTTATAGAATCTCTCTATGGTGTTATAGGGCTGTGTCTGCCATTCTTATAGAATCTCTCTATGGTGTTATAGGGCTGTGTCTGCCATTCTTATAGAATCTCTCTATGGTGTTATAGGGCTGTGTCTGCCATTCTTATAGAATCTCTCTATGGTGTTATAGGGCTGTGTCTGCCATTCTTATAGAATCTCTCTATGGTGTTATAGGGCTGTGTCTGCCATTCTTATAGAATCTCTCTATGGTGTTATAGGGCTGTGTCTGCCATTCTTATAGAATCTCTCTATGGTGTTATAGGGCTGTGTCTGCCATTCTTATAGAATCTCTCTATGGTGTTATAGGGCTGTGTCTGCCATTCTTATAGAATCTCTCTATGGTGTTATAGGGCTGTGTCTGCCATTCTTATAGAATCTCTCTATGGTGTTATAGGGCTGTGTCTGCCATTCTTATAGAATCTCTCTATGGTGTTATAGGGCTGTGTCTGCCATTCTTATAGAATCTCTCTATGGTGTTATAGGGCTGTGTCTGCCATTCTTATAGAATCTATTTATGGTGTTATAGGGCTGTGTCTGCCATTCTTATAGAATCTCTCTATGGTGTTATAGGGCTGTGTCTGCCATTCTTATAGAATCTATTTATGGTGTTATAGGGCTGTGTCTGCCATTCTTATAGAATCTCTCTATGGTGTTATAGGGCTGTGTCTGCCATTCTTATAGAATCTCTCTATGGTGTTATAGGGCTGTGTCTGCCATTCTTATAGAATCTCTCTATGGTGTTATAGGGCTGTGTCTGCCATTCTTATAGAATCTCTCTATGGTGTTATAGGGCTGTGTCTGCCATTCTTATAGAATCTCTCTATGGTGTTATAGGGCTGTGTCTGCCATTCTTATAGAATCTCTCTATGGTGTTATAGGGCTGTGTCTGCCATTCTTATAGAATCTCTCTATGGTGTTATAGGGCTGTGTCTGCCATTCTTATAGAATCTCTCTATGGTGTTATAGGGCTGTGTCTGCCATTCTTATAGAATCTCTCTATGGTGTTATAGGGCTGTGTCTGCCATTCTTATAGAATCTCTCTATGGTGTTATAGGGCTGTGTCTGCCATTGTTTATAGAATCTCTCTATGGTGTTATAGGGCTGTGTCTGCCATTCTTATAGAATCTATTTATGGTGTTATAGGGCTGTGTCTGCCATTCTTATAGAATCTCTCTATGGTGTTATAGGGCTGTGTCTGCCATTCTTATAGAATCTATTTATGGTGTTATAGGGCTGTGTCTGCCATTCTTATAGAATCTATTTATGGTGTTATAGGGCTGTGTCTGCCATTCTTATAGAATCTCTCTATGGTGTTATAGGGCTGTGTCTGCCATTCTTATAGAATCTCTCTATGGTGTTATAGGGCTGTGTCTGCCATTCTTATAGAATCTCTCTATGGTGTTATAGGGCTGTGTCTGCCATTCTTATAGAATCTCTCTATGGTGTTATAGGGCTGTGTCTGCCATTCTTATAGAATCTCTCTATGGTGTTATAGGGCTGTCAGTTAGATAACCTATAGACCCTAGGGCATAGTCGGATTGATTAGGCCTACTGTAAGAATCTGTCAGGAAAATGCCAATGGTCATTTCATGGGGAAATAAAACCTTTAATTAAATCTGACATTAATTGACCTTCATCACAGGTTGAGGATAATAAAGGTTTGGAATGATAAATGATTCATAGAGCAATGTGGTATTATAAAAACATATATTTAAGAGGTGAGGTGGATAGGATATTGTTTGTGGTTTGGTTTTTGGTTGAATAGGGTTATGGTTTGGTTTGCCCTCACTCAGAGGTAAATATTGTTTGTGAGCTTCGAGCATTGTCCCCTGCCTCCCTCCTCTCCTCCGTGGTCAGTGATCCCGGTTGTCTCGCGGCTGAGCGCTGATCAGTATTCTGGCAGGACCGCCTCTCAAGCTCGCTCTGCTTCACAGCCGCTCTCTCTCTGTTCCCTCTCTCCGGTCCAAGTCAAGCAGAAGGCTCAGCAGCCCGCAGACAGACAGACAGAAAGACAGACAGACAATACTCCCGTGTGTTGTTGAGTGTCAGCTGGCTTGAATACTGACAGTGTCGGTTCAGGGGGAGAAAAAGCGAACACCGGCGGGTGTTGACCCGAGGAGAATAATCGGTGCTGCTGACGGATGGTGATGAGGATGATGATGGTGAGGATGATGCATCTGTCCCCGAGCCTTTTATGAGCTGCAATAGCGCGTGTAGGGTGAAGACAAGAAGCGTAGCCTGGGAGGCCGTTTTTCCCGCTGTCTTTTTCTTTTCAATCTGTAGCCAAATGGTGGATGCTGTCTGGACCGTTAAATTCAAACAGTCCCGGTCGAGACCAGAGCAGAGCAGCAGCGCGCGCCTCCCGTCATCCGGACAAGCAGCACACAGACACGGCAGCAGCCGCATCCCTCTCGCCTTGCAGCATTGCACCATGGCCTTGGATGTCCAGACATTCGTTGTGTTCACGGTGATCGCGGTTCTGGTGCTTGTGAACGTGCTGTTAATGTTCATCCTCGGTACGCGTTAACCGGACCGGCGCTCGAGGCCCAGTTCGCGCAACACACAACCGTTTGAGAGAGAGGGAGCAGGCGAGCGTTCATTCGTTCGTTGAGAGCGGGACCCCCATCGCATCTTCAACATGGCCACACAGTGAAATGAATGACGTTGGTACAATATATGTGTATTTATTTAACGTACAGTGTATCCCCTGAATCCTCCCGTTGTCTCGTCCTCTGGCCGTGTGTAGCTGATGGTGTTTTGGTGGTGATGGTTGTGCGGTTAACGCTCTGCGATGTTTCCCTGGTGATTGTAGAGAATTCACCATATTCCCTCTTAAGGCCGTGTTTTATCCCCATATGCCTGCCCGCTCTCCCCTTCTCTCCTCAATGTTGTATTGTGTATCTCTGTGAGCAATAGTACTAAATTGTGCGCTTTGGTTTTTCCTGGAATCTTTTTTTCCCGGAATGTCTAACGGTATTTCGGGTGCGTAGCTATTATTTGGGATGCTTTGACGGTCCGTAATAATACTGTTGTATTATATTCGGCAACAATAATTAATCCTAATATCCCCACTATAAGGGATTTCTATTGTGATTTATTAGTGGTGCATTTGGAAGGATTTATTCATGTGTTATAGTGTTCCAACATGTTCTAATGATGCAGAACATAATCTTTCACACTGGACATTATCAACCAATAAAATAGCGGGCCGGCTAGAAGAGGCCCTCAATGCTACAACACACACACACACACACAGAGAGAGAGAGAGACACACACACAGACACACACACACACACACACACACATTTGTTTCCCATATTTTAAACCATGCAACATTTATCTATCTACATCTCCCCCATTTTACACCTGCCTGTGAATCATTTTCAGACACAATAAACCGGTATGAATAAATAGAGATGGATAAAACTGTCATTATTCTAAACTACACACATTAACATGGAATTGTATAACATATTATTATTAAACAGATCAAATCTGTGCATTTAGCTTTACTATGAGACAGTCTTAATATCTGCTGGAAAGTGAGGTTTATAAATGTTGTATGGTATGAGAGTTAGATATAGATGTGTTAAAAGCCCCAGAAGTCTCAGAGCTATCAGATATAAAGCCCCAGAAGGCTCAGAGCTCAGAGCTATCAGATATGAAGCCCTGGCAGACTTAGAGCTATCAGATATAAAGCCCTGCAGGGTCAGAGCTATCAGATATAAAGCCCTACAGGCTCAGAGCTATCAGATATAAAGCCCTGCAGGCTCAGAGCTATCAGATATAAAGCCCTACAGGCTCAGAGCTATCAGATATAAAGCCCTGCAGGCTCAGAGCTATCAGATATAAAGCCCCAGAAGGCTCAGAGCTCAGAGCTATCAGATATAAAG
>NC_042969.1:32065725-32070725 GCF_901001165.1 Salmo trutta | reverse complement strand
TGTGTGTGTGTGTGTGTGTGTGTGTGTGTGTGTAAGTTGTGTGGTGCGGTCGAGGCTGTTTCTGGCTGTGAATGCTGATGTGGTGTGGTGCGTGATCGTGTTAGCGAGGGGATTAAACCTTCAGCTCTGCAGTTTACCACTGTCCTTATTATGTGTGACCTGGAACCAGAAATGTACATCATTACCTGTGTCAAATCAAACCAATGCATGTCTGCATCTATCGGTCTGCATCTACAGGTTTGCAGTCGGATCCGCTTTTCTCTTTGATGTTGTTGCTGCAATGTTACCCAGTAGCTCGTCAGCACCACAGATTTCGGTGATACTGTCTGTGCGTCTAGTTATGCAGTAGACAGCTATTTCCAGAGGCACAGGAGAGATGGCTGTCTCTCTACAGTAGACAGATATTTCCAGAGGTATAGGAGAGAGGACTGTCTCTCTACAGTAGACAGATAGTTCCAGAGGTATAAGAGAGATGGCTGTCTCTCTACAGTAGACAGATAGTTCCAGAGGTATAGGAGAGATGGCTGTCTCTCTACAGTAGACGGATAGTTCCAGAGGTATAAGAGAGATGGCTGTCTCTCTACAGTAGACAGATAGTGCCAGAGGTATAGGAGAGATGGCTGTCTCTCTACAGTAGACGGATATTTCCAGAGGTATAGGAGAGATGGCTGTCTCTCTAGAGTAGACAGATATTTCCAGAGGTATAGGAGAGATAGCTGTCTCTCTACAGTAGACAGATATTTCCAGAGGTATAGGAGAGATGGCTGTCTCTCTACAGTAGACAGATAGTTCCAGAGGTATAGAAGAGATGGCTGTCTCTCTACAGTAGACAGATAGTTCCAGAGGTATAGGAGAGATGGCTGTCTCTCTACAGTAGACAGATATTTCCAGAGGTATAGGAGAGATGGCTGTCTCTCTACAGTAGACGGATAGTTCCAGAGGTATAGAAGAGATGGCTGTCTCTCTACAGTAGACAGATATTTCCAGAGGTATAGGAGAGATGGCTGTCTCTCTACAGTAGACAGATAGTTCCAGAGGTATAGGAGAGATGGCTGTCTCTCTACAGTAGACAGATAGTTCCAGAGGTATAGAAGAGATGGCTGTCTCTCTACATTAGACAGATAGTTCCAGAGGTATAAGAGAGATGGCTGTCTCTCTACAGTAGACAGATAGTGCCAGAGGTATAGGAGAGATGGCTGTCTCTCTACAGTAGACGGATATTTCCAGAGGTATAGGAGAGATGGCTGTCTCTCTAGAGTAGACAGATATTTCCAGAGGTATAGGAGAGATAGCTGTCTCTCTACAGTAGACAGATATTTCCAGAGGTATAGGAGAGATGGCTGTCTCTCTACAGTAGACAGATAGTTCCAGAGGTATAGAAGAGATGGCTGTCTCTCTACAGTAGACAGATAGTTCCAGAGGTATAGGAGAGATGGCTGTCTCTCTACAGTAGACAGATATTTCCAGAGGTATAGGAGAGATGGCTGTCTCTCTACAGTAGACGGATAGTTCCAGAGGTATAGAAGAGATGGCTGTCTCTCTACAGTAGACAGATATTTCCAGAGGTATAGGAGAGATGGCTGTCTCTCTACAGTAGACAGATAGTTCCAGAGGTATAGGAGAGATGGCTGTCTCTCTACAGTAGACAGATAGTTCCAGAGGTATAGAAGAGATGGCTGTCTCTCTACATTAGACAGATAGTTCCAGAGGTATAGGAGAGAGGACTGTCTCTCTACAGTAGACAGATATTTCCAGAGGTATAGGAGAGATGGCTGTCTCTCTACAGTAGACAGATAGTGCCAGAGGTATAGGAGAGATGGCTGTCTCTCTACAGTAGACGGATATTTCCAGAGGTATAGGAGAGATGGCTGTCTCTCTAGAGTAGACAGATATTTCCAGAGGTATAGGAGAGATAGCTGTCTCTCTACAGTAGACAGATATTTCCAGAGGTATAGGAGAGATGGCTGTCTCTCTACAGTAGACAGATATTTCCAGAGGTATAGGAGAGATGGCTGTCTCTCTACAGTAGACAGATAGTTCCAGAGGTATAGGAGAGATGGCTGTCTCTCTATAGTAGACAGATCCAGCTAGGTAAACAGGTATGGGAGCAAGAGGATGTTGTTGGCATAGAAATAGAATATAACGGGCTAGGAAACTCTAACCCATTATGCCATCATTGACTTGAATGGGGAGACCCGTTCAATGGATTCTATTTCTGTGGTTGTTGGTTGGACGTCAGATCTCTTGGGTGCATTGCAAGCAGGTTTTCTTTGATCAACGAAAGGCAGCCCCTACTGGGAAAGAGAGATAGAGAGAGGGAGAGAGGGAGGAAAAGAGAGAGAGAGAGAGAGAGAGAGAAATGGGAGAGAGATTGATTATGCAACGCTTTTAATTTACAGGAAAATACTGCGATGTATCAGAGGGAGAGAACTGATCTTGTTTTCCTGGGGAGGGGATGGTGGGATGAAGAGAGGAAGGAACAGGGACTGGTGTTAGCTCTGGCTGGACCCACACATTAGAGGGATGTTGTTACAGTGTTGTAATATCACGTTAGAGGGATGTTGTTACAGTGTTGTAATATCACATTAGAAAGGTGTTGTTACAGTGATGTAATATCACATTAGAGAGGTGTTGCTACAGTGTTGTAATATCACATTAGAGAGGTGTTGCTACAGTGTTGTAATATCACATTAGAGGGATGTTGGTACAGTGATGTAATATCACATTAGAGAGGTGTTGCTACAGTGTTGTAATATCACATTAGAGGGATGTTGTTACAGTGTTGTAATATCACATTAGAGAGGTGTTGTTACAGTTATGTAATATCACATTAGAGAGGTGTTGCTACAGTGTTGTAATATCACATTAGAGGGATGTTGTTACAGTGTTGTAATATCACATTAGAGGGATGTTGTTACAGTGTTGTAATATCACATTAGAGAGGTGTTGCTACAGTGTTGTAATATCACATTAGAAAGGTGTTGTTACAGTGTTGTAATATCACATTAGAGAGGTGTTGTTACAGTGTTGTAATATCACATTAGAGGGATGTTGTTACAGTGTTGTAATATCACATTAGAGAGGTGTTGCTACAGTGTTGTAATATCACATTAGAGAGGTGTTGTTACAGTGTTGTAATATCACATTAGAGAGGTGTTGTTACAGTGTTGTAATATCACATTAGAGAGGTGTTGTTACAGTGTTGTAATATCACATTAGAGGGATGTTGTTACAGTGATGTAATATCACATTAGAGAGGTGTTGCTACAGTGTTGTAATATCACATTAGAGAGGTGTTGTTACAGTGTTGTAATATCACATTAGAGGGATGTTGTTACAGTGTTGTAATATCACATTAGAGGGATGTTGTTACAGTGTTGTAATATCACATTAGAAGGATGTTGTTACAGTAATGTAATATCACATTAGAGAGGTGTTGCTACAGTGTTGTAATATCACATTAGAGAGGTGTTGTTACAGTGTTGTAATATCACATTAGAGAGGTGTTGTTACAGTGTTGTAATATCACATTAGAGAGGTGTTGCTACAGTGTTGTAATATCACATTAGAGAGGTGTTGTTACAGTGTTGTAATATCACATTAGAGAGGTGTTGTTACAGTGTTGTAATATCACATTAGAGGGATGTTGTTACAGTGTTGTAATATCACATTAGAGAGGTGTTGCTACAGTGTTGTAATATCACATTAGAGAGGTGTTGTTACAGTGTTGTAATATCACATTAGAGAGGTGTTGTTACAGTGTTGTAATATCACATTAGAGGGATGTTGTTACAGTGATGTAATATCACATTAGAGGGATGTTGTTACAGTGATGCAATATCACATTAGAGAGGTGTTGCTACAGTGTTGTAATATCACATTAGAGAGGTGTTGTTACAGTGTTGTAATATCACATTAGAGGGATGTTGTTACAGTGTTGTAATATCACATTAGAGGGATGTTGTTACAGTGTTGTAATATCACATTAGAAGGATGTTGTTACAGTGATGTAATATCACATTAGAGAGGTGTTGTTACAGTGTTGTAATATCACATTAGAAAGGTGTTGTTACAGTGATGTAATATCACATTAGAGAGGTGTTGCTACAGTGTTGTAATATCACATTAGAGAGGTGTTGCTACAGTGTTGTAATATCACATTAGAGGGATGTTGGTACAGTGATGTAATATCACATTAGAGAGGTGTTGCTACAGTGTTGTAATATCACATTAGAGGGATGTTGTTACAGTGTTGTAATATCACATTAGAGAGGTGTTGTTACAGTTATGTAATATCACATTAGAGAGGTGTTGCTACAGTGTTGTAATATCACATTAGAGGGATGTTGTTACAGTGTTGTAATATCACATTAGAGAGGTGTTGTTACAGTGTTGTAATATCACATTAGAGGGATGTTGTTACAGTGATGTAATATCACATTAGAGGGATGTTGTTACAGTGATGTAATATCACATTAGAGAGGTGTTGCTACAGTGTTGTAATATCACATTAGAGAGGTGTTGTTACAGTGTTGTAATATCACATTAGAGGGATGTTGTTACAGTGTTGTAATATCACATTAGAGGGATGTTGTTACAGTGTTGTAATATCACATTAGAAGGATGTTGTTACAGTGATGTAATATCACATTAGAGAGGTGTTGCTACAGTGTTGTAATATCACATTAGAGAGGTGTTGTTACAGTGTTGTAATATCACATTAGAGAGGTGTTGTTACAGTGTTGTAATATCACATTAGAGAGGTGTTGCTACAGTGTTGTAATATCACATTAGAGAGGTGTTGTTACAGTGTTGTAATATCACATTAGAGAGGTGTTGTTACAGTGTTGTAATATCACATTAGAGGGATGTTGTTACAGTGATGTAATATCACATTAGAGGGATGTTGTTACAGTGTTGTAATATCACATTAGAAGGATGTTGTTACAGTGTTGTAATATCACATTAGACTTTTGGTCATGTAGTGTATCTACATAGAG
>NC_042969.1:32048225-32063225 GCF_901001165.1 Salmo trutta | reverse complement strand
CCTCCCTCGCTCTCTCTCTCTCTTCCTCTCCCTCTCTCTCACTCACTCCGTCCTCCCCCTTTTCTCTCTCTCTCCACCCAAACTCTCTCCCTCTCTCTTTCCTCTCTGCTCTCTATTTCTCTACCCCCCCTCTCTCTCCCTCCCTCTCTTCCCTTGTTCCTTGTCTCCAGTTGATAAGCGGAGGATCTATTGTCAGCGCTGAGGCAGTATGGGACCATGTGACCATGGCCGACCGAGAGTTGGCGTTTAAGGCCGGTGATGTCATCAAGGTGCTGGACGCGTCCAATAAGGACTGGTGGTGGGGTCAGATTGACGAGGAGGAGGGGTGGTTCCCCGCCAGCTTCGTACGGGTGAGTTAGTGATACCACACGTCACCCTGGTCTTCTGACTACCCAGATTCACACTCTACACATGTAGGATCTTCATTTGAGCCTGTTTGCTACAGCAGGAAAATAATCCTGCAGTAACAGGAAATGTGAATTATTATGTGGATTATAATTAATGGACATTTTTGTAGAGATTAATACATTTTTCATGAGGGAAAATCAAGTCAAAATATAAATGACAAAGTTTTAAGTTTTAAGTTCTCCTGCAACGGGGTGATCAAATAAAGATCCTACATCTGTAGGGCAAAGCCGAGCCAAGCCAAGCCGAGCCAAGCTATACTGGCCTGGCCTGGTAACGCATCTACTTTAGTAGCTGAAACCTTGCTGAACAGTGTGAAATCCAAGCCGGCACAGTGCACTTCCTGTTAGCTTCATACATTACCTGGTAAAGGCTACACACACTACAGCTAAAGAGTTCATACGCTACCTAGTAAACACTTCATACTTAACTGAGTAAAGACTCCATACATTACCAAGTCAAGGCTTTCTCCAGACTTCCCAATGGCCATCCCAACCCTGACGACTCCATGTCCAGGGGCTGAACTGATTTCTCCCCACCACCCCTACCTCTCCATCCAGTGGGTCGATCCAGGCATTGAGTGAACCGGTGTGTTTCTGTCATTCTTTCTCTCTAAGGTCGAACCCCACCCTCCTCAACCCCAAACAAAACAGCTTTTCTATATCAACCCCATAGCAACTCCTCGGTTCCAAAACACTACGTCTAAGGTGCGTTTTCCCAACGTCATCAATCAACCATCCAGCCATACTCCACCCACCACCCACCGCCTCAGTCTGCCAACGCCACGTCTCCCTCACATTACCCAACCAATCAACCATCCAGCCATACTCCACCCACCACCCACCGCCTCAGTCTGCCAACGCCACGTCTCCCACACATTACCCAACCAATCAACCATCCAGCCATACTCCACCCACCACCCACCGCCTCAGTCTGCCAACACCACGTCTGCCACACATTACCCAACCAATCAACCATCCAGCCATACTCCACCCACCACCCACCGCCTCAGTCTGCCAACACCACGTCTCCCACACATTACCCAACCAATCAACCATCCAGCCATACTCCACCCACCACCCACCGCCTCAGTCTGCCAACACCACGTCTCCCTCACATTACCCAACCAATCAACCATCCAGCCATACTCCACCCACCACCCACCGCCTCAGTCTGCCAACACCACGTCTCCCTCACATTACCCAACCAATCAACCATCCAGCCATACTCCACCCACCACCCACCACCTCAGTCTGCCAACACCACGTCTCCCTCACATTACCCAACCAATCAACCATCCAGCCATACTCCACCCACCACCCACCGCCTCAGTCTGCCAACACCACGTCTCCCTCACATTACCCAACCAATCAACCATCCAGCCATACTCCACCCACCACCCACCGCCTCAGTCTGCCAACACCACGTCTCCCTCACATTACCCAACCAATCAACCATCCAGCCATACTCCACCCACCACCCACCGCCTCAGTCTGCCAACACCACGTCTCCCTCACATTACCCAACCAATCAACCAACGCACATCTAACGTTTCCAGAACCTCAGTCACAACATTGGGAATCATCACAACAGGATATTTTATAGAGAAGTTACAGCCTTTCATTTTTTTAACTTCTTTTTTTATATATTACAATTTTTACTCTTTTTCTAGTTTGTTTATAACTGAGTCTTCGTACCGCAGTCTTCTCCTCCATGTGCGTCCCAAATGGCACCCTTTTTACCGATATAGTGGTTGAAAGTAGTGCACTATAAAGGGAATATGGTACAATTTGGGAGCACCCTCTTCCACAGTAGCACCAGTTGTATCCACCCGTTTCTCTGCTTGTTGTTGTGAAGCTGCATGGCGTCGTGTGTTTGGCATTACAACCGTCACCTCTTAGATGTTCAGTAGGCACACAGTGTTTCATCATCAGGTGTTGGTTTAGCTACTGTACCAGGCATCTGATCACCTCTAACCTACCTCAAGCTGAGCTGTGTGTTTTTGTATGTATGTGTGTGTGTGTGTGTGTGTGTGTGTGTGTGTGTGTGTGTGTGTGTGTGTGTGTGTGTGTCTACAGCTCAATGCTGGAACAAAGAGCCCCCCTGACTCTCTCTCTCTCTCTGTCCCTCTGTCTACTCTCCTCTGAGCCCCAGCGCTGCCAACTACAACCTGAAACTGGAACAAGTGATTAAAAGATGTCTGGAAGAGGAAGAGATGAACTAAGGGATGTGATGTTTTCTGTGTTAAAGCCCTCTGATAGTAGTATGTAGTCATCATTTTATCTCCCATTCAGGAGTGTGTGTGTTGGTCTCCTCAGCTGTGGGTGAACCAGGAGGATGGGGGGGTGGAGCCTGTGGAGGGGACCAGTGAAATGGCTAACGGTCACCTGGATCCGACCAACGACTGCCTGTGTCTGGGCTCGCCGCTTCAGAACCGTGACCAGATGAGAGCCAACGTCATTAATGAGATCATGAGCACAGAGAGACACTACATCAAACACCTCAAGGACATCTGTGAGGTACACACACATACATACGTGCACACGCATAAACACACACCTACTCGCACACTTGGTGAAAACGCATGCATGCACACACACACACACACACACACACACACACACACACACACACACACACACACACACAAACCGACAAACACACACACACACACATGCAGGGGTATGATCTCTCTTGGAACAGTAGTCTAACTGTGGTGAATTGATTATAGCAGTAGTGTTACTGTGGTGAATTGATTATAGCAGTAGTGTTACTGTGGTGAATTGATTATAGCAGTAGTGTTACTGTGGTGAATTGATTATAGCAGTAGTGTTACTGTGGTGAATTGATTATAGCAGTAGTTTTACTGTGGTGAATTGATTATAGCAGTAGTGTTACTGTGGTGAATTGATTATAGCAGTAGTGTTACTGTGGTGAATTGATTATAGCAGTAGTGTTACTGTGGTGAATTGATTATAGCAGTAGTTTTACTGTGGTGAATTGATTATAGCAGTAGTGTTACTGTGGTGAATTGATTATAGCAGTAGTGTTACTGTGGTGAATTGATTATAGCAGTAGTGTTACTGTGGTGAATTGATTATAGCAGTAGTGTTACTGTGGTGAATTGATTATAGCAGTAGTGTTACTGTGGTGAATTGATTATAGCAGTAGTGTTACTGTGGTGAATTGATTAAAACTAGACTCAATCTGCTTTCATGATTCTCTCCAGGGATATATGGGAGAGTACAGGAAAATATGTTGAAATGTGGGAACACACACACCAGCACACACACACACACTCAGACACACACCAGCACACACACACACTCAGACACACACCAGCACACACACACACACACACAGACACACACCAGCACACACACACACTCAGACACACACCAGCACGCACACACACACTCAGACACACACCAGCACACACACACACACACACACTCAGACACACACACACACACACTCAGACACACACACACCAGCACACACACACACACTCGGACACACACCAGCACACACACACACACTCAGACACACACCAGCACACACACACACACTCAGACACACACCAGCACACACACACACTCAGACACACACCAGCACACACACACACTCAGACACACACCAGCACACACACACACACTCAGACACACACCAGCACACACACACACACACACACACTCAGACACACACACACCAGCACACACACACTCAGACACACACACACCAGCACACACACACACACACCAGCACACACACACACACTCTCAGACACACACACACACCAGCACACACACACACTCTCACACACACAAGCATGCGCACAGACACACGCACACACACACAATCCTTTGCTCATCCCCATCCTACTGTATGTATAAATCCCTTTCTTCCAGGGCTACCTACGTCAGTGTAGGAAGAGGGTAGACATGTTTAACGATGACCAGCTGAGGGTGATCTTTGGGAACATCGAGGACATCTACCGTTTCCAGATGGGCTTCGTTAGAGACCTGGAGAAACAATACAACAACGAGGAACCACACCTGTCTGAGATAGGACCCTGCTTTCTAGAACATGTAAGTTACTACCTAGATAGAACCCTGCTTTCTAGAACATGTAAGTTACTACCTAGATAGAACCCTGCTTTCTAGAACATGTAAGTTATTACTCAACACCAAGATGATAGTCAGATGGGAGCCGAGGGGATGGCTGCCGTTTTACGGGCTCCTGACCAGTTGTGCTATTTTGTGTGTTTTTTCACATTGTTTGTAACGTGTCTCAATCGCTGCAACTCCCCAACAGGCTCAGGACAGGCGAAAGTCGAGTCATGCGTCCCCCGAAACATGACCCGCCAAACCACGCTTCTTAACACCCGCCCGCATAACCCGGAATCCAGTCGCACCAATGTGTCGGAGGAAACACCATTCAACTGACGACCGGCCCTACACAAGGAGTCGCTAGAGCACGATGAGCCAAGTAAAGCCCCCCCACTACGCCACTCGGGAGGCCCCTATTTGTAACTTATTTTGTACATAATGTTGATGCTACTGTCTCTTATGACCAAAAAGAGCTTCTGGATGTCAGAACAGCGATTTCTCACCTCGAACTGGATAGAGATGTTTTCTTTAATGAGTCTGACGTGAAGAATATAATTTTGCTCCCAGACAAGGCCCAAATCCCCATCATTCGCATGAAGAAGATAAGGAACTATAGGGGACACAGATCAGAGTGCCTTGTGAGAATTCGTCGGCGAGTGTGTAACCGCCTCTACCATCCATTCTGTTGGCCAACGTGCAATCACTGGAGAATAAACTGGATGAGCTCCATTAAAGACTATCCTACCAACGGGACATTAAAAACTGTAACATCTCATGTTTCACCGAATCGTGGCTGAACGACGACATGGATAATATACAGTTGGCTGGGTTTTCCATGCATCAGCAGGACAGAACAGCTTTGTCTGGTAAGACGAAAAGTGGGAGTGTGTGTCAATGTCTAATATTAACGTAGTCTCAAGGTATTGCTCACCTGAGGTAGAGTACCTCATTATAAGCTGCAGACCACACTATCTACCAATCTATATTTTTCGTAACCATCTATTTACCACCAAAAACCGATGCTGGCACTAAGATCGCACTCAACTAGCTGTATAAGGCCATAAGCAAACCAGAAAATGTTCATCCAGAAGCAGGGCTCCTACTGGCCGGGGATGGTAATGCAGGTAAACTTAAATCTGTTTTACCTCATTTCTACCAGCATTTCACATGTGCAACCAGAGGGAAAAAACTCTAGACCACCTTTACCCCACACACAGAGACGCGTACAATGCTCTCCCTTGCCCTCCATTTGGAAAATTTGACCATAATTCTATCCTCCTGATTTCTGCTTACAAGCAAAAACTAAAGCAGGAAGTACCAGTGACTCGCTCAATACGGAAGTGGTCAGATGACGTGGATGCTAGGCTACAGGACTGTTTTGCTAGCACAGACTGGAATATGTTCCGGGATTCATCCAATGGCATTGAGGAGTATACCACCTCAGTCACCGGCTACATCAATAAGT
The DNA here is from genome assembly GCF_901001165.1 of Salmo trutta. Taxonomy (NCBI): domain Eukaryota; kingdom Metazoa; phylum Chordata; class Actinopteri; order Salmoniformes; family Salmonidae; genus Salmo; species Salmo trutta. Next base: position 32,057,246 of record NC_042969.1, on the reverse strand, counting down.
GCATCGACGACGTCGTCCTCACAGTGACCGTACGTATATATCCCAACCAGAAGCCATGGATTACAGGCAACATCCGCACTGAGCTAAAGGCTGGAGCTGCCACTTTCATGGAGCTGAACACTAATTAAACACTTGAACACGCTTATAAGAAATCCTGCTATGCCCTCAGACGAACCATCAAACAGGAAAAGCGACAATACAGGACAAAGATTGAAGCCTACTACACCGGCTCTGATGCTCGTCGAATGTGGCAGGGCTTGCAAACAATTACGGACTACAAAGGGAAACCCTGCCGCGAGCTGCCCAGTGACACGAGCCTACCAGATGGGCTAAAGGCCTTTTATATTAGCTTCGAGGCAAGCAACACTGAAGCATGCATGAGAGCACCAGCTGTTCCAGATGACTGTGTGATCACGCTCTCCGTAGCCGATGTGAGCAAGACCTTTAAACAGGTCAACATTCACAAGGCCACATGGCCAGAAGGATAACCAGGACGTGTACTCAGAGCATGCATGGCCAACTGGCAAGTATCTTTACTGACATTTTTAAACTCTCCCTGACAGAGTCTGTAATACCTACATGTTTCAAGCAGACCACCCTAGTCCCTGTGCCCAAGAAAGTAAAGGTAACCTGCCTAAATGACTACAGCCCCGGAGCACTCACATCAGTAGCCATGATGTTCTTTGAAAGGCTGGCTATGTCTCACATCAACACCATTATCCCTGAAACCCTAGACCCACTCCAATTTGCATTACGCCACTACAGATCCACAGATGACGCAATCTCAATCGCACTCCACACTGCCCTTTCTCAACTGCACAAATGTGTGAATTCTGTTCATTGACTACAGCTCAGCATTCAACACCATAGTGCCCACAAAGCTCATCACTAAGCTAAGGACCCAGGGACTAAACACCTCCCTCTGCAACTGGATCCTGGACTTCCTGACGAGCGGCCCCCAAGCTGGTAAGGGTAGGCAACAACACATCTGCCACGCTGATCCTCAACCCGGGGGCCCCTCAAGGGTTAAGTCGCCTCCTTTACTCCCTGTTCACCCACGACTACGTGACTAAGCACGACTCCAACACTATCATTAAGTTTGCTGACGACACAACGGTGGTAGGCCTGATTCCCGACAACGATGAGACAGGCTATAGGGAGGAGGTCAGAGATCTGGCAGTGTGATGCCAGGACAACAACCTCTCCCTCAACGTGAGCAAGACATAGGAGATGATTGGGGACTACAGAAAAAGGATGGCCGAACACACCCCCATTCACATCAATGGGGCTGTAGTGGAGTGGGGCGAGAGTTTCAAGATCCTTGGTGTACACCTCACCAACCAACTATCATGGTCCAAACACACCAAGAAAGTCATGAAGAGGACACGACAATGCCTTTTCCCCCTCAGGAGACTGAAAAGACTTGGCATGGGTGCCCAGATACTCAAAAAGTTCTACAGCTGCACCATCGAGAGCATCCTGACCGGTTGCATCACCGCCTGGTATGGCAACTGCTCGGCATCAGACCATAAGGCACTACAGAGGGTAGTGCGAACGGCCCAGTACATCACTTGGGCCAAGCTTCCTGACATCCAGGACTTATATACTAGGCGGTGTCAGAGGAAGGCCCTAAAAATTGTCAATGACTCCAGTTACCCAAGTCATAGACTGTTCTCTTTGCTACCGCACGGCAAGTGGTACCGGAGCACCAAGTCTAGGTCCGAAAGGTTCCTCAAGTCTAGGTTCAAAAGGTTCCTTAACAGCTTCCTGACGGGTCGCCCCCAGGTGGTAAGGGTAGGTAACAACACATCCGCCACGCTGATCCTTAACACGGGGGCTCCTCAGGGGTGCATGCTCAGTCCCCTCCTGTACTCCCTGTTCACTCATGACTGCATGGCCAGGCACGACTCCAACACCATCATCAAGTTTGCCGATGACACAACAGTGGTAGGCCTGATCACCGACAACAATGAGACAACCTATAGGGAGGTCAGAGATCTGGCCGTGTGGTGCCAGGGCAACAACCGCTCCTTCAATGTGATCAAGACAAAGGAGATGATTTGCCTGGTATGGCAATTGCTTGGCCTCCAACACTACAGAGGGTACATCACTGGGGTCAAGCCTCCTGCCATCCAGGACCTCTATACCAGGCGGTATCAGAGGAAGGCCCTAAAAATTGTCGAAGACTCCAGCCACCCTAGTCATAGACTGTCCTTTCTGCTAACACATGGCAAGCGGTACCGGAGCGCCAAGTCTAGGTCCAAAAGGCTCCTTAGCATCTTCTACCCCCAAGCCATAAGACTCCTGAACAGCTAATCAAAGGGCTACCCAGAACCCTCTTTTACGCTGCTGCTACTCTATTATCTATGCATAGTCACTTTAACTCTACCTACATGTACATATTACCTCAATTACCTCAACTAACCGGTGCCCCCACACATTGACTCTGTACCAGTACCCCCTGCATATAGCCTCGCTACTGTTATTTTACTGCTGCTGTTTAATTATTTGTTACTTTTAGTTTCTATTTTTTACAAAACACTTATTTTCTTAAAACATCTTAAGCATTGTTGTTTCAGGGCTTGTAAGTACCGTAATTTCCGGACTATTAAGCGCACCTGAATATAAGCCGCGCCCACTGAATTTAAAAAAATATATTATTTTGAACATAAATAAGCCGCACATGTCTATAAGCCGCAGGTGCCTACCGGTATATTGAAACAAATGAACTTTACACAGGCTTTAACGAAACACGGCTTGTAACAAAAATAAATAGGCTTTAACGAAACACGGCTTGTAACAAAAATAAATAGGCTTTAACGAAACACGGCTTGTAACAAAAAATAAAAAATTAGCAGTAAGATTTAGTTGTCTTTTTGCACTGAGTCAATTCCTCACGCTGCTGTTTCCAACGTCTTATCATCGACTCATTAAGACCAAGCTCCCGTGCAGCAGCTCTATTTCCTTTTCCAACAGCCAGATCAATCGCCTTCAACTTGAAAACTGCATCATATGCATTTCTCCATGTCTTTGCCATGATGAGGGTGACAAAATGACTACCGTAATCAGAATGATGGGAAGTTTGAGAGTGCTCGATTTAATCTAAACAGTAAACCAAAAAGTTGTTTGACCTTAACCCGTTCGGCAATTTCATTGGTCTAATGAAAGCTTCATGCCGCCAAAAAACTGAGCACGTCACAGAATGTGGTTTTTTGGAGAAAAAAAAATTGAAAGCGGGAAAAATCCATACATTAGCCACGTCATTGTTTAAGCCGCGAGGCTCAAAGTGTGGGAAAAAAGTTGCGGCTTATAGTCCGGAATTTACGGTAAGCATTTCACTGTAAGATCTACACCTGTTGTATTCGGCGCATGTGACAAACACACATTTGATTTAATTTGATTTGAAGATAGAAGCCTGCTGAACAACCATGTGATACCTGCAGCAGGACTTATTGTCTCAAATCACAAATTAATCATCTCCTCATCTCCTCCATTGTTGTTTTGTCCCACAGCAAGATGGCTTCTGGATCTACTCTGAGTACTGTAACAACCACCTGGATGCGTGTATGGAGCTGTTCAAGCTGATGAGAGACGGGAGGTACCAGCACTTCTTCGAGGCCTGTCGCCTGCTGCAGCAGATGATCGACATCGCTATCGACGGCTTCCTCCTCACACCCGTACAGAAGATCTGCAAATACCCCCTGCAGCTGGCCGAGCTGCTTAAATACACCGCACAGGAACACAGGTAGGATTACACACACACACGTAGTCAGTCATTCAGCTGTGTTTGTCTCATCCGGCTCCAGGTCATTCACAAATCACACTCTCACAGCCAGACAGGGGCAGGGGCCAACACTCTTAACTCTCTCTGCCAGATATCTGTGTCTCTGTCTGACTTTATCTATCTCTCTGTTTGTCTCTCTGTCTGTCTCTCTCTCTGTCTCTCTGTCTGTCTCTCTGTCTGTCTGTCTCTCTGTCTCTCTGTCTCTCTGTTTGTCTGTCTCTATGTCTCTCTCCCTGTCTCTCTTTCTATGTCTGTCTGTCTGTCTGTCTGTCTGTCTGTCTGTCTCTCTCTCTCTCTGTCTGTCTCTCGCTCTGTCTGTCTCTCGCTCTGTCTGTTTTTCTGTCTGTCTGTCTGTCTCTCTCTCTAGCTGTATGTCTCTCTGTCTGTCTCTCTCTCTGTCTCACTATCTGTTTCTCTCTCTGTCTGTCTCCCTGTCTGTTTCTCTCTCTGTCTGTTTCACTCTCTGTCTGTCTTAGTCTTTTTCTCTCTCTGTCTCTCAGTCTGTCTAACCCTCAGTCTGTGAGGAGTGTGTGAAGGTGTAGTGTGTTATGTGTCTGCAAGATGGAGGATAGGGCTGTTTCCACAGATAGACACAAAACACACAGACACACACACAAACACACACACATACTAACACACACATTGATCTGGCACACACAAACCTGTAGCAATAGCGACTGCTGTAAGGTGTGATTCATCCTCCTGAAATGACCTGTGTTCTGTCTCCATAGTGACTATCGCTACGTGGTGGTTGTAATGTCTGTTCTGTCTCCATGGTGACTATCGCTACGTGGTGGTTGTAATGTCTGTTCTGTCTCCATAGTGACTATCGCTACGTGGTGGTTGTAATGTCTGTTCTGTCTCCATGGTGACTATCGCTACGTGGTGGTTGTAATGTCTGTTCTGTCTCCATAGTGACTATCGCTACGTGGTGGTTGTAATGTCTGTTCTGTCTCCATGGTGACTATCGCTACGTGGTGGTTGTAATGTCTGTTCTGTCTCCATAGTGACTATCGCTACGTGGTGGTTGTAATGTCTGTTCTGTCTCCATGGTGACTATCGCTATGTGGTGGTTGTAATGTCTGTTCTGTCTCCATAGTGACTATCACTACGTGGTGGTTGTAATGTGTGTTCTGTCTCCATAGTGACTATCGCTACGTGGTGGTTGTAATGTCTGTTCTGTCTCCATAGTGATTATCGCTACGTGGTGGTTGTAATGTCTGTTCTGTCTCCACAGTGACTATCGCTACGTGGTGGTTGTAATGTGTGTTCTGTCTCCATAGTGACTATCGCTACGTGGTGGTTGTAATGTCTGTTCTGTCTCCATGGTGGCTATCGCTACGTGGTGGTTGTAATGTCTGTTCTGTCTCCATAGTGACTATCGCTACGTGGTCGTTGTAATGTCTGTTCTGTCTCCATGGTGACTATCGCTACGTGGTGGTTGTAATGTCTGTTCTGTCTCCATGGTGACTATCGCTACGTGGTGGTTGTAATGTCTGTTCTGTCTCCATGGTGACTATCGCTACGTGGTGGTTGTAATGTCTGTTCTGTCTCCACAGTGACTATCGCTACGTGGTGGTTGTAATGTGTGTTTTGTCTCCATGGTGACTATTGCTACGTGGTGGTTGTAATGTGTGTTCTGTCTCCATAGTGACTATCGCTACGTGGTGGTTGTAATGTCTGTTCTGTATCCATGGTGACTATCGCTGCGTGGTGGTTGTAATGTGTGTTCTGTCTCCATAGTGACAATCACTACGTGGTGGTTGTAATGTCTGTTCTGTCTCCATGGTGACTATCGCTATGTGGTGGTTGTAATGTCTGTTCTGTCTCCATGGTGACTATCGCTACATGGTGGTTTTCATGTGTGTTCTGTCTCCATAGTGACGATCGCTACGTGGTGGTTGTAATGTCTGTTCTGTCTCCATAGTGACTATCGCTACGTGGTGGTTGTAATGTCTGTTCTGTCTCCATAGTGACTATCGCTACGTGGCAGCGGCGCTGGCGGTGATGCGTAACGTCACTCAGCAGATCAATGAGAGGAAGAGGAGGCTGGAGAACATTGACAAGATCGCCCAATGGCAGGCCTCCGTCCTGGACTGGGAGGTACATACTGTACACCACTCGGAATTAACCGACCCTCAACGGAGTGTGTGTGTGTTTAAAACAAGCGTCTTTAGGGCCTTGAATAGAGATAAATAAAGCAATGTATTATTATTGTCGACAGGGTGATGACATCCTGGACCGGAGCTCAGAGTTGATCTATACAGGAGAAATGTCTTGGATCTACCAGCCCTATGGACGCAGTCAGCAACGGGTCTTCTTCCTCTTTGATCATCAGCTGGTCCTCTGTAAGAAGGTATGAAACCTCCCCTCTCTGTCCTGCTCCAAACCAGTTCAGGTATATGTAGAGGTATGAAACCTCCCCTCTCTGTCCTGCTCCAAACCAGTTCAGGTATATGTAGAATGTATGAAACCTCCCCTCTCTGTCCTGCTCCAAACCAGTTCAGGTATATGTAAAAGGTATGAAACCTCCCCTCTCTGTCCTGCTCCAAACCAGTTCAGGTATATGTGGAAGGTATGAAACCTCCCCTCTCTGTCCTGCTCCAAACCAGTTCAGGTATATGTAAAAGGTATGAAACCTCCCCTCTCTGTCCTGCTCCAAACCAGTTACGGTATATGTAGAAGGTATGAAAACCTCCCCTCTCTGTCCTGAAACCTCCTCTCTCTTTCCACACACACACACACACACACACACACACACACACACACACACACACACACACACACACACACACACACACACACACACACACTGCTCAGGGATGTCTGCGGGACATGCTTAATTATGAATCCCTCATCTATGTTCTTGAGTTTCTTATTCACAATGTGCAACACAACATGTCTAATGGCTGCCCTCAGGGCGTGTTTGTGGCCTGTTGCATGCTCCTCTCTCTTCCTTTATTCTTTCCTCCTCTCATCCTCTCATCCTCTCCTCCTCTCCTCCTCTCCTTCCCCTTTCTCCTCCTCTGCTCCTCTCATCCTCTCCTCCTCTCCTTCCCTTTCTCCTCCTCTCCTCCTCTCCTCCTCTCCTTCTCTCCTCCTCTCATCCTCTCATCCTCTCCTCCTCTCCTCCTCTCCTTCCCCTTTCTCTTCCTCTCCTCCTCTCCTCCTCTCCTTCTCTCCTCCTTTCCTCCTCTCATCCTCTCCTCCTCTCCTCCTCTCATCCTCTCATCCTCTCCTCCACTCCTCCTCTCCTTCCGTTCTCTCCTCCTCTCCTCTCCTCCTCTCCTTCCCTTCTCCTCTCCTCCTCTCATCTTCTCCTCCTCATCATCTCCTCCTCTCTGCCTCTCCTCCTCTCCTTCTCTCCTTCACTCCTCCTCTCCTCCTCTCTTCCTCTCCTCCTCTCCTTCTCTCCTCCTCCTCTCAAATCTCCTTCTCTCCTTTCATCCTCTCATCCTCTCATCCTTAACAGTACTTGGAGACCAGACACATCTGATCTCAACAGGCTAATTTACTGAATCATGCTGGGACATGGATTCTCTCTATTTTAAATACACTATATATACAAATGTAAACTCAGCAAAAAAAAGAAATGTCCTCTCACTGTCAACTGCGTTTATTTTCAGTAAACTTAACACGTGTACATATTTGTATGAACTTAACAAGATTCAACTACTGAGACATAAACTGAACAAGTTCCACAGACATTTGGCTAACAGAAATTGAATAATGTGTCCCTGAACAAAGGGGGGGTCAAAATCAAAAGTAACAGTCAGTATCTGGTGTGGCCAGTGTGCAGTGCATCTCCTCCTCATGGACTGCACCAGATTTGCCAGTTCTTGCTGTGAGATGTTACCCCACTCTTCCACCAAGGCACTTGCAAGTTCCCGGACATTTCTGGCCCTAGTCCTCCGATCCAACAGGTCCCAGACGTGCTCAATGGGATTGAGATCCGGGCTCTTCGCTGGCCATGGCAGAACACTGACATTCCTGTCTTGCAGGAAATCACGCACAGAACGAGCAATATGGCTGGTGGCATTGTCATGCTGGAGGGTCATGTCAGGATGAGCCTGCAGGAAGGGTACCACATGACGGAGGAAGATGTCTCCCCTGTAACGCACAGCGTTGAGATTGGCTGCAATGACAACAAGCTCAGTCCGATGATGCTGTGACACACCGCCCCAGACCATGACGGACCCTCCACCTCCAAATCGATCCCGCTCCAGAGTACAGGCCTCGGTGTATCGCTCATTCCTTCGACGATAAACGCGAATCTGACCATCACCCCTGGTGAGACAAAACCGCAACTCATCAGGAAAGAACACTTTTTGCCAGTCCTGTCTGGTCCAGCAACAGTGGGTTTGTGCCCATAGGCGACGTTGTTGCCGGTGATGTCTGGTGAGCACCTGCCTTACAACAGGCCTACAAGTCCTCAGTCCAGCCTCTCTCAGTCTATTGCGGACAGTCTGAGCACTGATGGAGGGATTGTGAGTTCCTGGTGTAACTCGGGCAGTTGTTGTTGCCATCCTGTACCTGTCCCGCAGGTGTGATGTTCGGATGTACCGATCCTGTGCAGGTGTTGTTACACGTGGTCTGCCACTGCGAGGACGATTAGCTGTCCGTCCTGTCTGCCTGTAGCGCTGTCTTAGGCGTCTCACAGTACGGACATTGCAATTTATTTCCCTGGCCACATCTGCAGTCCTCATGCCTCCTTGCAGCATGCCTAAGGCATGTTCATGCAGATGAGCAGGGACCCTGGGCAACTTTCTTTTGGTGTTTTTCAGAGTCAGTAGAAAGGCCTCTTTAGTGTCCTAAGTTTTCATAACTGTGACCTTAACCGTCTGTAAGCTGTTAGTGTCTTAACGACCGTTCCACAGGTGCATGTTCATTAATTGTTTATGGTTCATTGAACAAGCATGGGAAACAGTGTTTAAACCCTTTACAATGAAGATCTGTGAAGTTATTTGGATTTTTACGAATTATCTTTGAAAGACAGGGTCCTGAAAAAGGGACGTTTCTTTTTTGTTGAGTTTATGTGGACACCCCTTCAAATTAGTGGATTCAGCTATTGCAGCCACACCCATTGCTGACAGGTGTATAAAATCGAGCACACAGCCATGCAATCGCCATAGATAAACATTGGCAGTAGAACGGCCTAACTGAAGAGCTCACTGACTTTCAACGTGGCACCGTCATAGGCTGCACCTTTCCAACAATTCAGTTTGTCAAATTTCTGC
>NC_042969.1:31674094-31728125 GCF_901001165.1 Salmo trutta | reverse complement strand
TACCAACCCATAGTCATTCTGTCTGTCTGTCTGTCTGTCCACCCATAGTCATTCTGTCTGTCTGTCTGTACCAACCCAAGTCATTCTGTCTGTCTGTCTGTACCAACCCATAGTCATTCTGTCTGTCTCTGTCTGTCTGTACAACCATAGTCATTCTGTCTGTCTCTGTCTGTACCAACCCATAGTCATTCTGTCTGTCTGTCTGTACCAACCCATAGTCATTCTGTATGTCTGTCTGTACCAACCATAGTCATTCTGTGTCTGTCTGTACCAACCCATAGTCATTCTGTCTGTCTGTCTGTACCAACCATAGTCATTCTGTCTGTCTGTCTGTACCAACCCATAGTCATTCTGTCTGTCTCTGTCTGTACCAACCCATAGTCATTCTGTCTGTCTGTCTGTACCAACCCATAGTCATTCTGTCTGTCTGTACCAAACCCATAGTCATATCTGTCTGTTCTCTGTGTACCACCCCATAGTCATTCTCGTCTGTCTCTGTCTGTACCAACCCATAGTCCCGATTCTGTCTGTCTGTCTGGTCTCGACCAAACCCATAGTCATTCTGTCATGTCTGTCTGTACCAACCCATAGTCATTTCGTCTGTCTCTGTCTGTACCACACCATAGTCCATTCTGTCTCTGTCTCTGTCTGTACCACCCATAGTCATGTCTGTCTGCTTCTGTACCAACCCTAGTCCATTCTGTGTCTGTCTGTATGTCCAACCCATAGTCCTTTCCTGTCTGTACTGTCTGTACCAACCCATGTCATTTCTGTCTGTCTGTTCGGTACCAAACCCCATAGTCATCTGTCTGTCTGTCTGTCTGTACCAAACCCTAGTCATTGCTGTCTGCTCTTCTGCTCCTGTACCAAACCCATAGTGCCTTCTGTCTGTGCCTCTGTCTGGACCAAACCCATAGGCCTTCTGTCTGTCCTGTCTGTACCAAACCCATAGTCATTCTGTCTGTCTGTCATGTACCAACCCATAGTCATTCGTCACTGTCTGTCTGTAACCACCACCCTAGTCATTCTGTCTGTCTGTCTGTACCAACCCTAGTCCCATTCTGCTGTCTCTGTCTGTACCAACCCATAGTCATTCTGTCTGTCTGTCAGTCTGTACCAACCCATAGTCATTCTGTCTGTCTGTCTGTACCAACCCATAGTCATTCTGTCTGTCTGTCTGTACCAACCCATAGTCATTCTGTCTGTCTGTCTGTACCAACCCATAGTCATTCTGTCTGTCTGTCTGTACCAACCCATAGTCATTCTGTCTGTCTGTCTGTACCAACCCATAGTCATTCTGTCTGTCTCTGTCTGTACCAACCCATAGTCATTCTGTCTGTCTGTACCAACCCATAGTCATTCTGTCTGTCTGTCTGTACCAACCCATAGTCATTCTGTCTGTCTCTGTCTGTACCAACCCATAGTCATTCTGTCTGTCTCTGTCTGTACCAACCCATAGTCATTCTGTCTGTCTGTCTGTACCAACCCATAGTCTTCTCTGTCTGTCTGTCTGTACCAACCCATAGTCATTCTGTCTGTCTGTCTGTACCAACCCATAGTCATTCTGTCTGTCTGTCTGTACCAACCCATAGTCATTCTGTCTGTCTGTACCAACCCATAGTCATTCTGTCTGTCTGTCTGTCTGTACCAACCCATAGTCATTCTGTCTGTCTGTCTGTACCAACCCAAAGTCATTCTGTCTGTCTGTCTGTACCAACCCATAGTCATTCTGTCTGTCTCTGTCTGTCTGTACCAACCCATAGTCATTCTGTCTGTCTCTGTCTGTACCAACCCATAGTCATTCTGTCTGTCTGTCTGTACCAACCCATAGTCATTCTGTCTGTCTCTGTCTGTACCAACCCATAGTCATTCTGTCTGTCTGTCTGTACCAACCCATAGTCATTCTGTCTGTCTGTCTGTACCAACCCATAGTCATTCTGTCTGTCTGTCTGTACCAACCCATAGTCATTCTGTCTGTCTGTCTGTACCAACCCATAGTCATTCTGTCTGTCTGTCTGTACCAACCCATAGTCATTCTGTCTGTCTCTGTCTGTACCAACCCATAGTCATTCTGTCTGTCTGTCTGTACCAACCCATAGTCATTCTGTCTGTCTGTACCAACCCATAGTCATTCTGTCTGTCTCTGTCTGTACCAACCCATAGTCATTCTGTCTGTCTGTACCAACCCATAGTCATTCTGTCTGTCTCTGTCTGTACCAACCCATAGTCATTCTGTCTGTCTGTACCAACCCATAGTCATTCTGTCTGTCTGTCTGTACCAACCCATAGTCATTCTGTCTGTCTCTGTCTGTACCAACCCATAGTCATTCTGTCTGTCTGTCTGTACCAACCCATAGTCATTATGTCTGTCTGTACCAACCCATAGTCATTCTGTCTGTCTGTCTGTACCAACCCATAGTCATTCTGTCTGTCTCTGTCTGTACCAACCCATAGTCATTCTGTCTGTCTCTGGCTGTACCAACCCATAGTCATTCTGTCTGTCTGTCTGTACCAACCCATAGTCATTCTGTCTGTCTGTACCAACCCATAGTCATTCTGTCTGTCTGTCTGTACCAACCCATAGTCATTCTGTCTGTCTGTCTGTACCAACCCATAGTCATTCTGTCTGTCTGTCTGTACCAACCCATAGTCATCTGTCTGCTCTGTACCACCCATTAGTCATTCTGTCTTCGTTCTGTACCCAACCCATAGTCATTCTCGTCTGTCTGTCTGTACCAAACCCATAGTCATTCTGTCTGTCTCTGTCTGTACCAACCCATAGTCATTCTGTCTGTCTCTGTCTGTACCAACCACTAGTCACTTCTGTCTGTCTTGTCTGTACCAACCCATAGTCATTCTGTCTGTCTGTCTGTACCAACCCATAGTCATTCTGTCTGTCCTGTACCAACCCATAGTCATTCTGTCGTTCTGTCTGTACCAACCCATAGTCATTCTGTCTGTCTGTCTGTACCAACCCATAGTCATTCTGTCTGCTGTCTGTACCACCCCATAGTCATCTGTCTGTCTGTCTGTACCAACCCATAGTCATTCTGTCTGTTCTGTACCAACCCATAGTCATTCTGGCTCTGTCTGTACCAACCCATAGTCATTCTGTCTGTCTCTGTCTGTACCAACCCATAGTCATTCTGTCTGTCTGTCTGTACCAACCCATAGTCATTCTGTCTGTCTGTCTGTACCAACCCATAGTCATTCTGTCTGTCTGTCTGTACCACCCCATAGTCATTCTGTCTGTCTGTCTGTACCAACCCATAGTCATTCTGTCTGTCTGTCTGTACCAACCCATAGTCATTCTGTCTGTCCTGTCTTGTACCAACCCATAGTCATTCTGTCTGTCTGTCTGTACCAACCCATAGTCATTCTGTCTGTCTGTACCAACCCATAGTCATCTGTCTCTGTCTGTACCAACCCCATAGCTCTTCTGCTCTGTCTGTACCAACCCATAGTCATTCTGTCTGTCTCTGTCTGTACCAACCCATAGTCATTCGTCTGTCTCTGGCTGTACCAACCCATAGTCATTCTGTCTGTCTGTCTGTACCAACCCATAGTCATTCTGTCAGTCTGTCTGTACCAACCCATAGTCATTCGTCTGTCTGTCTGTACCAACCCATAGTCATTCTGTCTGTCTGTCTTACCAACCCATAGTCATTCTGTCTGCTCTGTCTGTACCAACCCATAGTCATTCTGTCTGTCGGTCTGTACCAAACCCATAGTCATCTGTCTGTCTGTCTTACCAACCCATAGTCATTCTGTCTGTCTCGTCTGTACAACCCTAGTCATTCTGTCGGTCTCTGTCTGTACCAACCCATAGTCATTCTGTCTGTCTGTCTGTTACCACCCATAGTCATTCTGTCTGTCTGTCGTACCAACCCATAGTCATTCTGTCGGCTGTCTGTACCACCCATAGTCATCTGTTCTGCTCTGTCTGTACCAACCCATAGTCATTCTGGTCTGCTGTCTGTACCAACCCTAGTCATTCTGTCTGTCTGTCTGTACCAACCCATAGTCAATTCTGTCTGTCTGTCTGTACCAACCCATAGTCATTCTGTCTGTCTGTCGTACCAACCATAGTCATTCTGTCTGTCTCTGTCTGTACCAACCCATAGTCATTCTGTCTGTCTGTCTGTACCAACCCATAGTCATTCTTGTCTGTTGTCTGTACCAACCCATAGTCATTCTGTCTGGTCTGTCTGTACCAACCATAGTCATTCTGTCTGTCTGTCTGTACCAACCCATAGTCATTCTGTCTGTCTCTGTCTGTACCAACCCATAGTCATTCTGTCTGTCTGTCTGTACCACCCATAGTCATTCTGTCTGTCTCTGTCCTTACCAACCATAGTCATTCTGTCTGTCTCTGTCTGTACCAACCCATAGTCATTCTGTCTGTCTGTCTGTACCAACCCATAGTCATTCTGTCTGTCTGTCTGTACCAACCCATAGTCATTCTGTCTGTCTGTCTGTACCAACCCATAGTCATTCTGTCTGTCTGTCTGTACCAACCCATAGTCATTCTGTCTGTCTGTCTGTCTGTACCAACCCATAGTCATTCTGTCTGTCTGTACCAACCCATAGTCATTCTGTCTGTCTGTCTGTACCAACCCATAGTCATTCTGTCTGTCTCTGTCTGTACCAACCCATAGTCATTCTGTCTGTCTCTGGCTGTACCAACCCATAGTCATTCTGTCTGTCTGTCTATACCAACCCATAGTCATTCTGTCTGTCTGTACCAACCCATAGTCATTCTGTCTGTCTGTACCAACCCATAGTCATTCTGTCTGTCTGTACCAACCCATAGTCATTCTGTCTGTCTGTACCAACCCATAGTCATTCTGTCTGTCTGTCTGTACCAACCCATAGTCATTCTGTCTGTCTGTACCAACCCATAGTCATTCTGTCTGTCTGTACCACCCTATAGTCATTCTGTCTGTCTGTACCACCCCATAGTAATTCGTCTGTCTGTCTGTACCAACCCATAGTCATTCTGTCTGTATCTGTCTGTACCACACATAGTCATTCTGTCTGTCTCTGTCGTTACCAACCCATAGTCATTCTGTCTGTCTGTCTGTTACCAACCCATAGTCATTCTGTTCTGTCTGTCTGTACCAACCCATAGTCATTCTGTCTGTCTGTCTGTACCAACCCATGTCATTCTGTCTGTCTGTCTGTACCAACCCATAGTCATTCTGTCTGTCTGTCTGTACTAACCCATAGTCATTCTGTCTGTCTGTCGTACCAACCCTAGTCATTCTGTCTGTCTGTCTGTACCCAACCATAGTCATTCTGTCTGTCTGTCTGTACCAACCCATAGTCATTCTGTCTGTCTCTGTCTGTACAACCCATAGTCATTCTGTCTGTCTCTGTCTGTACCAACCCATAGTCATTTCTGTCTGTCTGTCTGTACCAAACCATAGTCATTCTGTCTGTCTGTCTGTACCAACCCATAGTTCATTCTGTCTGTCTGTCCTGTTACCAACCCCATAGTCATTCTGTCTGTCTGTCTGTACCAACCCATAGTCATTCTGTCTGTCTGTCTGTACCAACCCATAGTCATTCTGTCTGTCTGTCTGTACCAACCCATAGTCATTCTGTCTGTCTGTACCAACCCATAGTCATTCTGTCTGTCTGTCTGTACCAACCCATAGTCATTCTGTCTGTCTCTGTCTGTACAACCCCTAGTCATTCTGTCTGTCTCTGTCTGTACCAACCCATAGTCATTCTGTCTGTCTGTCTGTACCAACCATAGTCCTTCTGTCTGTCTGTCTGTACCAACCCATAGTCATTCTGTCTGTCTGTCTGTACCAACCATGTCTTATTCGTCTGTCTTTCTGTACCAACCCATATTCATTCTGTCTGTCTGTCTGTACAACCCATAGTCATTCTGTCTGGTCTCGTCTGTACTGTACCAACCCATAGTCATTCTGTCTGTCTGTCTGTACCAACCCATAGTCATTCTGTCTGTCTCTGTCTGTACCAACCCATAGTCATTCTGTCTGTCTCTGTCTGTACCAACCCATAGTCATTCTGTCTGTCTCTGTCTGTACCAACCCATAGTCATTCTGTCTGTCTCTGTCTGTACCAACCCATAGTCATTCTGTCTGTCTGTCTGTACCAACCCATAGTCATTCTGTCTGTCTGTCTGTACCAACCCATAGTCATTCTGTCTGTCTGTCTGTACCAACCCATAGTCATTCTGTCTGTCTCTGTCTGTACCAACCCATAGTCATTCTGTCTGTCTGTCTGTACCAACCCATAGTCATTCTGTCTGTCTCTGTCTGTACCAACCCATAGTCATTCTGTCTGTCTCTGTCTGTACCAACCCATAGTCATTCTGTCTGTCTGTCTGTACCAACCCAATAGTCATCTGTCGTCTGTCTGTCCTGTCTGTACCAACCCATAGTATCTGTCTGTTACCAACCCATAGTACCAACCCATAGTCTGTCTGTCTGTCTGTACCAACCCATAGTCATTCTGTCTGTCTCTGTCTGTACCAACCCATAGTCATTCTGTCTGTCTGTCTGTACCAACCCATAGTCATTCTGTCTGTCTGTACCAACCCATAGTCATTCTGTCTGTCTGTCTGTACCAACCCATAGTCATTCTGTCTGTCTGTACCAACCCATAGTCATTCTGTCTGTCTGTCTGTACCAACCCATAGTCATTCTGTCTGTCTCTGTCTGTACCAACCCATAGTCATTCTGTCTGTCTCTGTCTGTACCAACCCATAGTCATTCTGTCTGTCTCTGTCTGTACCAACCCATAGTCATTCTGTCTGTCTGTCTGTACCAACCCATAGTCATTCTGTCTGTCTGTCTGTACCAACCCATAGTCATTTTGTCTGTCTGTCTGTCTGTACCAACCCATAGTCATTCTGTCTGTCTGTCTGTACCAACCCATAGTCATTCTGTCTGTCTGTCTGTACCAACCCATAGTCATTCTGTCTGTCTCTGTCTGTACCAACCCATAGTCATTCTGTCTGTCTCTGTCTGTACCAACCCATAGTCATTCTGTCTGTCTGTCTGTACCAACCCATAGTCATTCTGTCTGTCTCTGTCTGTACCAACCCATAGTCATTCTGTCTGTCTGTCTGTACCAACCCATAGTCATTCTGTCTGTCTCTGTCTGTACCAACCCATAGTCATTCTGTCTGTCTCTGTCTGTACCCATCTTCCAGTCAGCCTCAGCCACTTGATAAATAACACATTCTTAAATTATGTTTAAAAGGTTCCTATTCCCAATCTCACCATCATCTCGAGTTCAGGCTTCTTTGAAATAATCTCCTCATTTTACAACTGATAATTAATTCCCAAACAATTTCAGATGCCATGAAATCAATGGCATATCTGTGTTATGGGAAAAGGTAAATTACATTTTAATCTGTGTTATGGGAAAAGGTACATGACTTTTTAATTTGGGTCTCGATTTCCTCTCCCTCTGTCTCTCTCTCTAGCTCTCTGTCTCGGTGTCTCTCTAGATCTCTGTCTCTGTGTCTCTCTCTAGATCTCTGTCTCGGTGTCTCTCTAGCTCTCCGTCTCGGTCTCTCTCTAGATCTCTGTCTGTCTCTAGATCTCTGTCTCTCTCTAGATCTCTGTCTCGATGTCTCTCTCTAGATCTCTGTCTCTGTGTCTCTCTCTTTCTCTCTCTGTCTCTCTTTCGGTGTCTCTCTCTAGCTCTCTGTCTCGGTGTCTCTCTCCAGCTCTCTGTCTCGGTGTCTCTGTCCAGCTCTCTGTCTCGTTGTCTCTCTCTAGATCTCTGTCTCGGTGTCTCTCTCTTTCTCTCAATCTGTCTCTGTGTCTCTCTCTTTCTCTCTCTGTCTCTCTTTCGGTGTCTCTCTACAGCTCTCTATCTCGGTGTCTCTCTCTATCTCTCTGTCTCGGTGTCTCTCTCCAGCTCTCTGTCGCGGTGTCTCTCTCTAGCTCTCTGTCTCGGTGTCTCTCTCCAGCTCTCTGTCTCGGTGTCTCTGTCCAGCTCTCTGTCTCGTTGTCTCTCTCTAGATCTCTGTCTCGGTGTCTCTCTCTTTCTCTCAATCTGTCTCTGTGTCTCTCTCTTTCTCTCTCTGTCTCTCTTTCGGTGTCTCTCTACAGCTCTCTATCTCGGTGTCTCTCTCTATCTCTCTGTCTCGGTGTCTCTCTCTATCTCTCTGTCTCGGTGTCTCTCTCCAGCTCTCTGTCGCGGTGTCTCTCTCCAGCTCTCTGTCTCGGTGTCTCTCTCTTTCTCGGTGTCTCTCTCTTTCTCGGTGTCTCTCTCTTTCTCTGTCTCGGTGTCTCTCTCTGATTCGGTGTCTCTCTCTGATTCGGTGTCTCTGTTTCGGTGTCTCTCTGTTTCTCTGTCTCTCTGTTTCGGTGTCTCTCTCTGTCTCTGTCTCTGTCTCTGTGTCTCTCTCTGTCTCTGTCTCTGTCTCGGTGTCTCTCTCTTTCGCTGTCTCGGTGTCTCTCTCTAGCACTCTGTTTCGGTGTCTCTCTTTTTCACTCTCTGTCTCGGTGTCTCTTTCTCCCTCTCTGTCTCGGTGTCTCTCTCTCTCTTTCTCTCTCTCTGTCTCGGTGTCTCTCTCTAGATCTCTGTCTCTGTCTCTCTCTCTAGCTCTCTGTCTCGGTGTCTCTCTGTTTCGGTGTCTCTCTCTTTCTCTCTCTCTCTGTCTCTCTCTCTAGCTCTCTGTCTTGGTGTCTCTCTCTAGATCTCTGTCTTGGTGTCTCTCTCTAGATCTCTGTCTCGGTGTCTCTCTCTTTCTCTGTCTCTCTTTTTCGGTGTCTCTCTCCAGCTCTCTGTCTCGGTGTCTCTCTCTAGCTCTCTGTCTCGGTGTCTCTCTAGATCTCTGCCTCGGTGTCTCTCTCTAGATCTCTGCCTCGGTGTCTCTCTCTAGATCTCTATCTGTTTCGGTGTCTCTCTCTTTCTCTCTCTCTGTCTCGGTGTCTCTCTCTTTCTCTGTCTCGGTGTCTCTCTCTAGATCTCTATCTGTTTCGGTGTCTCTCTCTTTCTCTTTCTCTGTCTCGGTGTCTCTCTCTTTCTCTGTCTAAGTGTCTCTCTCTCTGTTTCTGTCTCTGTCTTTCTGTGTCTCTTTCTCTCTCTCTGTTTCTGTGTCTCTCTCTTCAGCTCCCTGTCTCGGTGTCTCTCTCTTTCTCTGCCTCGGTGTCTCTCTCTAGATCTCTATCTGTTTCGCTGTCTCTCTCTTTCTCTTTCTCTGTCTCGGTGTCTCTCTCTTTCTCTGTCTAAGTGTCTCTCTCTCTGTTTCTGTCTCTGTCTTTCTGTGTCTCTTTCTCTCTCTCTGTTTCTGTGTCTCTCTCTTCAGCTCCCTGTCTCGGTGTCTCTCTCTTTCTCTGTCTCGGTGTCTCTCTCTTTCTCTCTCTCTGTTTCTGTGTCTCTCTCTTCAGCTCTCTGTCTCGCTGTCTCTCTCTTTCTCTCTCTCTGTCTCGGTGTCTCTCTCTTTCTCTGTCTCAGTGTCTCTCTCTTTCTCTCTTTCTGTTTCTGTGTCTTTCTCTTCAGCTCTCTGTCTCGCTGTCTCTCTCTTTCTCTCTCCCTGTCTCGGTGTCTCTGTCTTTCTGTGTCTCTCTCTTTCTCTCTCTCTGTTTCTGTGTCTCTGTCTTTCTGTGTCTCTCTTTTTCTCTCTCTCTGTTTCTGTGTCTCTCTCTTCAGCTCCCTGTCTCGGTGTCTCTCTCTTTCTCTCTCTCTGTTTCTGTTTCTGTGTCTGTCTCTTCAGCTCTCTGTCTCGCTGTCTCTCTCAAGCTCTCTCTCTGTTTCTGTGTCTCTCTTTCGGTGTCTCGGTGTCTCTCTCTAGCTCTCTGTCTCTTTGTCTCTCTCAATTCAATTTAAGGGCTTTATTGGCATGGGAAACATATGTTAAAATTGCCTAAGCAAGTGAAATAGATAATGATAATCATCTGGTAGTTTTAGGAACTTTGCTGCTGTTATCTTTTACTTTGTCTTCACTGAGAGGTTCCGACCAGCTTGTCAGAGCTGAAGGATTTCTGCACAAGATTGATGACTGGAGAGATGGAGGAGTGGGAGAGAGAGAGAGAGAGGTGGGAGAGAGAGAGAGGTGGGCGAGATAGGGGGGAGAGAGGAGGGAGAGAGAGACAGAGAGAGAAGAACAAAATACAACCCATATTTATGTTTATTTATTTTCCCTTTTGTACTTTAACCATTTGTACATCGTTACAACACTGTATATATACATAATATGAAATTTGAAATGTCTTTATTCTTTTGGAACTTCTGTGAGTGTAATGTTTACTGTTAATTTTTATTGTTTATTTCACTTTTGTATATTATCTACCTCACTTGCTTTGGCAATGTTAACTTATGTTTCCCATGCCAATAAAGCCCCTTGAATTGAAAGGAGATAGAGGGAGGAGATAGGGAGCGAGGAGTGGTAAAGGGAGTATGTGTGGAGAATTGAGATACACAGCAGCCCATAACTGCATCCCAAATGGCACCCTATTCCCTATGTAGCCCTATGTACTCTGGTCAAAAGGAGTGCACTATTGGGTGTGATTTGTGACGCAGCCCATCTGTCAGGAACACTTCGATTGGCCTAATAAACACAACAACACTGGTCTAATCTCTCTCTTTTTATCTACCCTCTCTTTCTGTCTCTCTCCCCTCGTTCTCTTTCTCTTCCTCTCTCCTCTCTGTCTCCCTCTCGCTCAGTCTCTCTCTCTCTTTCTGTCTACTTTCTGTCTCTCTCCTCTCTCACTCAGTCTTTTACTTTGTCTACACACACACACACACACACACACACACACACACACAGTACCAGTCAAATGTTTGGAAACACCTACTCATGCCAGGGTTTTTCTTTAGTAGTACGGTTTTCTATATTGTAGAGTAATAATGAACACATCAAACTATGAAAGAACACGTATGTGGCCGACCGGCTCAAATTGGTCTTATGTAGCAAAATTTGAAGTTGTGTTTTTTACATTGGATAAAAATAGAGACTTTTGGTATATCATACACTACAGTTGAGGAGCAATGGGAAAGTAATTCTGCTTTGAAAGTTGATAAACTTGTAAACTCACTTTTGAGAAAATGGCCTTTGAATGTTTTGGTACACCTACTGGAGAGCTCTTCATTGTCTTAACCCATTCAGCATTGTTCACACCCTCTTAAGCTTTAGACCCACCCATCTCTTTAATCAACCAGGTTCAATGTTAGCTAGCTAACATTAGGCTATAGCTAGCTAACATTAGGCTATAGCTAGCTAACATTAGGCTATAGCTAGCTAACATTAGGCTATAGCTAGCTAACATTAGGCTAATAGCTAACATTAGGCTATAGCTAGCTAACATTAGGCTATAGCTAGCCAAGCAAATGGCTCTGAGATACGAATAATAAGATCATACACGTGACGTTAGCTAGCGAGCCAGCCAGTACACTTTAACTTGAAATGAAACCACTTTCTTTCAAAATTAGAAACGTGTAATATCTGAAAATATAGCTAGCTAGACTATCTTACATAATGGATGGCTGTGTCTACTATTGGCTGCCATGGATGCCCTTAGTTTGAAGATGTAATCTGGAAACAGGTGTTTTCTCCATCTCCTTAGCATCCATACTCTAATTCCACTGATTTCAAAACTCGGTCCTCCAGAAAGTGGACAGCAACACTTATGCAGTTTTACTACACAATAAAAAAAATGTAAAGCTGTGTTAGACAGGATTACCTAGACATACTGACCAGCTCAAACAGTCAGAAGTGTTCTATATGGCAGACCAATCCAAACTCATCTTTCAGCATGTACAGCCCACTCATTATCTAGTTGCTAAACCAACTAGGCTCGTAATTTAACAATTGTATTCATATTTACAGATGGCTTACAAGTTTGTTATGAAGGCACATGAAAGTTCACATGTTCCAGAAGGTATTTCTGCCCCCAAAAAACACATTTAGATTTTTC
Organism: Salmo trutta; assembly: GCF_901001165.1. Taxonomy (NCBI): domain Eukaryota; kingdom Metazoa; phylum Chordata; class Actinopteri; order Salmoniformes; family Salmonidae; genus Salmo; species Salmo trutta. The sequence goes on along the minus strand of NC_042969.1, from coordinate 31,716,216 downwards.
TTTTACGTTTACGTTCAAACGGCTCTCCTGTGAAGTAGTGACCCGCGACATAAGCCAAGTTTTCTGAAACAGGTCACATATGGAATCATGTAGTAACCAAAAAAGTGTTAAACAAATCAAAATATATTTTATATTTGAGATTCTTCCAAGTAGCTACCCTTTGCCTTGATGACAGCTTTCCCCTTCAGTGAATTACTCTCTCTGAATCATGTGATTTAGATTCCCCTCCAGTGAATTACTCTCCCTGATCAAGTGATTTAGATTCCCCTCCAGTGAATTACTCTCCCTGATCAAGTGATTTAGATTCCCCTCCAGTGAATTACTCTCCCTGATCAAGTGATTTAGATTCCCCTTCAGAGAATTACTCTCCCTGATCAAGTGATTTAGATTCCCCTTCAGAGAATTACTCTCCCTGATCATGTGATTGTGATGTACATTGGGGCTCTGGGGATGTAACAGCCATGAAATGGACTACACTATATATACAAAAGCATGTAGACAACCCTTCAAATTAGTGGATTTGACGGGAGCTTTATGAAATGAGTTTCCAGGCCGAGCAGCGGCACACAAGCCTAAGATCACATTGCGCAATGCCAAGCGTCGGCTGGAGTGGTGTAAAGCTCGCCGCCATTGGACTCTGGAGCAGTGGAAACGCTTTCTCAGGAGTGATGAATCACGCTTCACCATCTAGCAGTCCGACGGACGAATCTGGGTTTGGCGGATGACAGGAGAACGCTACATGCACGAATGCATAGTGCCACCTGTAAAGTTGGTGGAGGAGGAATAATGGTCTGGTGTTGTTTTTCATGAAGGGAAATCAACTCTACAGCATACAATGACATCCTAGACTATTCTGTACTTCTGATTTTGTGGCAACAGTTTAGGGAAGGCCCTTTCCTGTTTCAGCATGACAATGCCCTCGTGCACAAAGCGAGGTTCATACAGAAATGGTTTGTCGAGATCGTTGTGGAAGAACTTGACTGGCCAGTACAGAGCCCTGACCTCAACCCCATCGAACACCTTTGGGATGAATTGGAACCTAAGATGGCGCCAACAGAGGGCTGCCTCGCTTCCAGTCCTTAAGAAACTTACAAGCATTTTGCTACACTCGCAATAACATCTACTTACCATGAGTATGTGACCAATAAAATTTGAATTGATTTGAATGATGACCGCGAGCCAGGATAATCACCCAACATTAGTGCCCGACCTCACTAATGCTCTTGTGGCTGAATGGAAGCAAGTCTCCGCAGCAATGTTTCAACATCTAGTGGAAAGCCTTCCCAGAAGAGTGGAGTCTGTTATAGCAGCAAAGTGTGGACCAACTCAATTTTATTGTCCATGACTTTAGAATGAGATATTCTGCAAGCAGGTGTCCACATACTTTGGTCATGTAGTGTATCTTCTCTAGGTCAAGGGTCACTAATGACACAAACCATTACAGCATTTCTAAGCTGTAAAATGTAAACTCTGCAAAAAAAGAAATGTCCCTTTTTCAGGACCCTGTTTTTCAAAGATAATTTTTAAAAATCCAAATAACTTCACAGATCTTCATTATAAAGAGTTTAAACACTGTTTCCCATACTTGTTCAATGAACCATAAACAATTAATGAACATGCACCTATGGAATGGTCGTTAAGACACTAACAGTGTTCCCTGTGGCTCAGTTGGTAGAGCATGGTGTTTGCAATGCCAGCATGGTGTGTGCAATGCCAGGGTTGTGGGTTTGATTCCCAAGGGGGGCCAGTACAAAAAAAACAAAAAATGCATTAAATGAAATGTATGCATTCACTACTGTAAGTCGCTCTGGATAAGAGCGTCTGCTAAATGACTAAAATGTAAATGTAAACAGCTTACAGACGGTAGGCAATTAAGGTCAGAGTTACTAAAACTTAGGACACAAAAGATGCCTTTCTACTGACTCTGAAAAACCCCAAAAGAAAGATGCCCTGCTCATCTGTGTGAATATGCCTTAGGCATGCTGCAAGGAGGCATGAGGACTGCAGATGTGGCCAAGGCAGTAAATTGCAATGTCTGTACTGTGAGACACCTAAGACAGCGATACAGGGAGATAGGACAGACAGCTGATTGTCCTTGCAGTGTAAGAACATCTGCACAGGACTGGTACGTCTGAACATCACACCTGTGTGACAGGTACAGGATGGCAACAACAACTGCCTGAGTTACACCAGGAACGCACAATCCCTCCATCAGTGCTCAGACTGTCTGCAATAGGCTGAGAGAGGCTGGACTGAGAGCTTGCAGGCCTGTTGTAAGGCAGGTCCTCACCAGACATAGCTGGCAACAACAGTGTGTGTGTGTGTGTGTGTGTGTGTGTGTGTGTGTGTGTGTGTGTGTGTGTGTGTGTGTGTGTGTGTGTGTGTGTGTGTGTGTGTGTGTGTGTGTGTGTGTGTGTGTGCGCGCGCACAAACCCACTGTCGCTGGACCAGACAGGACTGGCAAAAAGTGCTCTTCACTGACGAGTCGTGGTTTTGTCTCACCAGGGGTGATGGTCGGATTCGCGTTTATCATCGAAGGAATGAGCGTTACACCGAGGCCTGTACTCTGGAGCGGGACCGATTTGGAGGTGGAGGGTCCGTCATGGTCTGGGGCGGTGTGTCACAGCATCATCGGACTGAGCTTGCTGTCATTGCAGGCAATCTCAACGCTGTGCGTTACTGGGAAGACATCCTCCTCCCTCATATGGTACCCTTCCTGCAGGCTCATCCTGACATGACCCTCCAGCATGACAATGCCACCATCCATACTGCTCGTTCTGTGCGTGATTTCCTGCAAGACAGGAATGTCAGTGTTCTGCCATTGCCAGCGAAGAGCCCGGATCTCAATCCCATTGAGCACATCTGGGACCTGTTGGATCGGAGGGTGAGGGCTAGGGCCATTCCCCCCAAAAATGTCAGTGAACTTGCAGGTACATTGGTGGAATTGTGGGGTAACACCTCACAGCAAGAACTGCCAAATCTGGTGCAGTCCATGAGGAGGAGGTGCACTGCAGTACTTAATGCAGCTGGTGGCCACACCAGATACTGACTGTTACTTTTGATTTTGACCCCCCCTTTGTTCAGGGACACATTATTCCATTTATGTTAGTCACATGTCTGTGAAACTTGTTTAGTTTATGTCTCAATTGTTGAATCTTGTTATGTTCATACAAATATTTACACATGTTAAGTTTGCTGAAAATAAACGCAAATAAACGCAGACGTTTCTTTTTTTGCTGAGTTTATAAGAGCTGAAATGTAGATGTGATGTTAATGAAATGTAGATGTAATGTTAATGTAATGTATAGCGGGGGAAGAAAGGCTGGTCCATCTGTCTGTTTCTACTGACGCTGTCGTCTTATGTATTTATGGAGGATGTGATCACGACTGCATGAACACTTCTGACATAAATGGGGCCAAAACGTTGTGGTCCAATCTGCTAGCTCTCTCAGGGATCCCTAGTCTATTTGCTGAATCAATCCTCTGAAAGATGAAAAAAAGAATTTGTTTGGCTTACAGAGAAAATAATAATATGTACCTATTATGAAACTGTTCATTTGACTCTCAAATCCTTCTGATGAGTCATCGCTAACTGATAGGCTTTCCCAAAGTCTCTGCCTCTGGTGTGAACACACACACACCCTCCTGCTATGATGTCACAGTTAGTCTATTCAGAGGTGATTCAGATGTGAATGTGGGTTACTCTTTACATGGCATTGATAGCACACACACACAAGCATGTGATGCTGTCTACCTTGCAGCCCTCTTCAGAGGCTATGTCACTCCATATGTAAAATGACTGCCAGAGGCTATGTCACTCCATATGTAAAATGACTGCCAGAGGCTATGTCACTCCATATGTAAAATGACTGTGTGTCAATGCTGGCAGTTGTCCCTCCCCCTTGTTTTCATTTTAGCCAGAGAACTCTGTCAGACTGTATTGGGAATGATATCTCTCCATGTAGTAGTCTCAGTGTCTCATAAAGTCTCTCCATGTAGTAGTCTCAGTGTCTCATAAAGTCTCTCCATGTAGTAGTCTCAGTGTCTCATAAAGTCTCTCCATGTAGTAGTCTCAGTGTCTCATAAAGTCTCTCCATGTAGTAGTCTCAGTGTCTCATAAAGTCTCTCCATGTAGTAGTCTCAGTGTCTCATAAAGTCTCTCCATGTAGTAGTCTCAGTGTCTCATAAAGTCTCTCCATGTAGTAGTCTCAGTGTCTCATAAAGTCTCTCCATGTAGTAGTCTCAGTGTCTCATAAAGTCTCTCCATGTAGTAGTCTCAGTGTCTCATAAAGTCTCTCCATGTAGTAGTCTCAGTGTCTCATAAAGTCTCTCCATGTAGTTGTCTCAGTGTCTCATTAGCGACTGGAGGGGCTCCATTACAACAGTTATCTGACCACCATCTGCACACACACACACACACACTAAACTTCAGCCAGAATGCGATCTCCAACCAACCTTCCCCAATGTGTGAGTGGTGCGTGTGTGTGTGTGTGGTGTGTGTATGTGTGTGGTGTGGGTATGTGTGTGTGGTGTGTGTATGTGTATGTGTGTGTGTGTGTGGGTATGTGTGTGTGTGTGTATGTGTGTGTGGTGTGTGTATGTGTGTGTGGTGTGGGTATGTGTGTGTGGTGTGTGTATGTGTGTGTGGTGTGGGTATGTGTGTGTGGTGTGTGTATGTGTGTGTGGTGTGGGTATGTGTGTGTGTGTATGTGTGTGTGGTGTGTGTATGTGTGTGTATGTGTGTGTGTGGTGTGTGTATGTGTGTGTGTGGTGTGTGTATGTGTGTGTGTGGTGTGGGTATGTGTGTGTGGTGTGTGTATGTGTGTGTGGTGTATGTGGTGTGTGTATGTGTGTGTGGTGTGTGTGTGTGTGGTGTGGGTATGTGTGTGTGGTGTGGGTATGTGTGTGTGTGTGGTGTGTGTATGTGTGTGTGGTGTGTGTATGTGTGTGTGTGGTGTGGGTATGTGTGTGTGGTGTGTGTGTGTGTGTGTGGTGTGTGTGTGTGTGTGGTGTGTGTATGTGTGTGTGTGTGGTGTGGGTATGTGTGTGTGTGGTGTGTGTATGTGTGTGTGGTGTGTGTATGTGTGTGTGTGGTGTGGGTATGTGTGTGTGGTGTGTGTATGTGTGTGTGGTGTGTGTGTGTGTGGTGTGTGTGGTGTGGGTATGTGTGTGTGGTGTGGGTATGTGTGAGCAGCTGTGCCTTTGTCATGCAGTGTGCTTCTGGGTTGAGCCGCATTATTCAGAGACACTTGACCAGCATTGAATGGCTTCTGCAGTCTGCACTGGGAGTGCACAGATACCCTAATAGACACACACTCCCAGTCCCCTCCCAAGCCCACTGCCAGAGCCTCTCGTCTTCAAAGCCTCATCACAGGATGTATATCTAATGCTGAGAGAAGAAGTCTACTGACAGGAGACCTCATCACAGTATGTATATCTAATGCTGAGAGAAGACGTCTACTGATAGGAGACCTCATCACAGGATGTATATCTAATGCTGAGAGAAGAAGTCTACTGACAGGAGACCTCATCACAGGATGTATATCTAATGCTGAGAGAAGAAGTCTACTGACAGGAGACCTCATCACAGGATGTATATCTAATGCTGAGAGAAGACGTCTACTGACAGGAGACCTCATCACAGGATGTATATCTAATGCTGAGAGAAGAAGTCTACTGACAGGAGACCTCATCACAGTATGTATATCTAATGCTGAGAGAAGACGTCTACTGATAGGAGACCTCATCACAGGATGTATATCTAATGCTGAGAGAAGAAGTCTACTGACAGGAGACCTCATCACAGGATGTATATCTAATGCTGAGAGAAGATGTCTACTGACAGGAGACCTCATCACAGGATGTATATCTAATGCTGAGAGAAGAAGTCTACTGACAGGAGACCTCATCACAGGATGTATATCTAATGCTGAGAGAAGAAGTCTACTGACAGGAGACCTCATCACAGTATGTATATCTAATGCTGAGAGAAGACGTCTACTGACAGGAGACCTCATCACAGGATGTATATCTAATGCTGAGAGAAGAAGTCTACTGACAGGAGACCTCTTAACAGGATGTATATCTAATGCTGAGAGAAGACGTCTACTGACAGGAGACCTCATCACAGGATGTATATCTAATGCTGAGAGAAGATGTCTACTGACAGGAGACTGCTTTCAAGCAACGTCTACAGACCTCCAACGTCTACAGACCGCCAACGCTACACACCGCCAACGTCTATAGACCTCTAACGTCTACAGACCTCCAACGCTACAGACCTCCAACGCTACAGACCTCCAACGTCTACAGACCAACGTCTACAGACCAACGTCTACAGACCTCCAACGCTACAGACCTCCAATGTCAACAGACCTCCAACGCTACAGACCGCCAACGTCTACAGACCAACGTCTACAGACCTCCAACGCTACAGACCTCCAACGTCAACAAACCTCCAACGTTACAGACCAACGTCTACAGACCAACGTCTACAGACCACCAACGTCTACAGACCTCCAACGTCTACAGACCTCCAACGCTACAGACCTCCAACGCTACAGACCTCCAACGCTACAGACCGCCAACGTCTACAGACCTCCAACGCTACAGACCTCCAACGTCTACAGACCGCCAACGCTACAGACCGCCAACGCTACAGACCGCCAACGTCTACAGACCTCCAACGCTACAGACCTCCAACGCTACAGACCTCCAACGTCTACAGACCTCCAACGTCTACAGACCTCCAACGCTACAGACCTCCAACGTCTACAGACCTCCAACGCTACAGACCTCCAACGTCAACAGACCTCCAACGCTACAGACCTCCAACGTCTACAGACCGCCAACGCTACAGACCGCCAACGTCTATAGACCTCTAACGTCTACAGACCTCCAACGCTACAGACCTCCAACGCTACAGACCTCCAACGTCTACAGACCAACGTCTACAGACCAACGTCTACAGACCTCCAACGCTACAGACCTCCAATGTCAACAGACCTCCAACGCTACAGACCGCCAACGTCTACAGACCAACGTCTACAGACCTCCAACGCTACAGACCTCCAACGTCAACAAACCTCCAACGTTACAGACCAACGTCTACAGACCAACGTCTACAGACCTCCAACGTCTACAGACCTCCAACGTCTACAGACCTCCAACGCTACAGACCTCCAACGCTACAGACCTCCAACGCTACAGACCTCCAACGTCTACAGACCTCCAACGTCTACAGACCTCCAACGCTACAGACCAACGTCTACAGACCTCCAACGCTACAGACCTCCAACGCTACAGACCTCCAACGCTACAGACCTCCAACGCTACAGACTTCCAACGTCTACAGACTTCCAACGTCTACAGACCTCCAACGTCTACAGACCTCCAATGTCTACAGACCTCCAACGCTACAGACCTCCAACGTCTACAGACCTCCAACGTCTACAGACCTCCAGCGTCTACAGACCTCCAGCGTCTACAGACCTCCAGCGCTACAGACCTCCAACGCAACAGACCTCCAACGTCTACAGACCTCCAACGCTACAGACCTCCAACGCTAAAGACCTCCAACGCTACAGACCTCCAACGTCTACAGACCTCCAACGCTACACACCTCCAACGCTACACACCTCCAACGCTACAGACCACCAACGTCTGCGGACCGCCACAGCTACAGACCACCAACGTCTACAGACCTCCAACGCTACAGACCTCCACCGCTACAGACCTCCAACGCTACAGACCTCCAACGCTACAGACCTCCAACGCTACAGACCTCCAACGCTACAGACCTCCAATGTCTACAGACCTCCAACGTCTACAGACCTCCAACAGTACAGACCTCCAACAGTACAGACCTCCAACAGTACAGACCTCCAACGTCTACAGACCAACGTCTACAGACCAACATCTACAGATCTCCAACGTCAACAGACCTCCAACGTCAACAGACCTCCAACGTCAACAGACCTCCAACGTCAACAGACCTCCAACGTCAGCAGAAGTCCAACACTACAGACGAACGTCTACAGACCAAGGTATACAGACCTCCAACGCTACAGACCTCCAACGTCAACCGACCTCCAACACTACAGACGAACGTCTACAGACCAAGGTATACAGACCTCCAAAGCTACAGACCTCCAACGCTACAGACCTCCAACGCTACAGACCTCCAACGTCTACAGACCTCCAACGTCTACAGACCTCCAACGTCTACAGACCTCCAACGCTAAAGACCTCCAATGTCTACAGACCTCCAACGTCTACAGACCTCCAACGTCTACAGACCTCCTACGCTACAGACCTCTAAAGTCTACAGACCTCCAATGTCTACAGACCTCCAACGTCTACAGACCTCCAACGTCTACAGACCACAAGCGTCTACAGACCTCCAGCGCTACAGACCTCCAACGCAACAGATCTCCAACGCTACAGACCTCCAACGCTACAGACCTCCAACGCTGCAGACCTCCAAAGCTGCAGACCTCCAACGTCTAAAGACCTCCAACGCTACAGACCTCCAACGCTACAGACCTCCAACGTCTACCGACTTCCAACGTCTACCGACTGCCAACGCTACAGACCTCCAACGTCTACAGACCTCCAACGCTACAGACCTCCAACGTCTACAGACCTCCAACGCTACAGACCTCCAACGTCAACAGACCTCCAACGCTACAGACCTCCAACGTCTACAGACCGCCAACGCTACAGACCGCCAACGTCTATAGACCTCTAACGTCTACAGACCTCCAACGCTACAGACCTCCAACGCTACAGACCTCCAACGTCTACAGACCAACGTCTACAGACCAACGTCTACAGACCTCCAACGCTACAGACCTCCAACGCTACAGACAGCCAACGTCTACAGACCAACGTCTACAGACCAACGTCTACAGACCTCCAACGTCTACAGACCTCCACCGTCTACAGACCTCCAACGCTACAGACCTCCAACGCTACAGACCAACGTCTACAGACCTCCAACGTCTACAGACCTCCAACGTCTACAGACCTCCAACGCTACAGACCTCCAAAGTCTACAGACCAACGTCTACAGACCAACGTCTACAGACCTCCAACGTCAACAGACCTCCAACGTCAACAGACCGCCAACGCCTACAGACCTCCAACGTCTACAGACCTCCAACGTCTACAGACCTCCAACGTCTACAGACCTCCAACGTCTACAGACCTCCAATGCTACAGACCTCCAACGCTACAGACCTCCAACGCTACAGACCTCCAACGCTACATACCTCCAATGTCTACAGACCTCCAACGCTACAGACCTCCAACGTCTACAGACCTCCAACGTCTACAGACCTCCAACGTCAACAGACCAATGTCTAGAGACCAACACTGTACAGACCAACGTCTACAGACCTCCAACGTCTACAGACCTCCAACGCTACAGACCTCCAACGCTACAGACCTCCAACGTCTACAGACCTCCAACGTCTACAGACCTCCAACGCTACAGACCTCCAACGCTACAGACCTCCAAGTCTACAGACCTCCAGCGGCTACAGACTCCAATGCAACAGACCTCCAAAGTCTACAGACCTCCAACGCTACAGACCTCCAACGCTACAGACCTCCAACATTACAGACCTCCAACGCTACAGACCTCCAACGTCAACAGACCTCCAACGCTACAGACCTCCAACGCTACAGACCTCCAATGTCTACAGACCTCCAACGCTACAGACCTCCAACGCTACAGACCTCCAACGTCTACAGACCGCCAACGCTACAGACCGCCAACGTCTACAGACCTCCAACGCTACAGACCTCCAACGTCTACAGACCTCCAACGTCTACAGACCTCCAACGTCTACAGACCTCCAACGCTACAGACCTCCAACGCTACAGACCTCCAACGTCTACAGACCTCCAACGCTACAGACCGCCAACGTCTACAGACCGCCAACGCTACAGACCTCCAACGTCTACAGACCTCCAACGTCTACAGAACTCCAACGTCTACAGACCTCCAACGCTACAGACCTCCAACGCTACAGACCTCCAACGCTACAGACCAACGTCAACAGACCTCCAACGTCAACAGACCTCCAACGCTACAGACCTCCAACGCTACAGACCTCCAACGCTACAGACCTCCAACGTCTACAGACCTCCAACGTCTACAGACCTCCAACGTCTACAGACCTCCAACGCTACAGACCTCCAACGTCAACAGACCTCCAACGTCAACAGACCTCCAACGCTACAGACCTCCAACGTCTACAGACCTCCAACGCTACAGACCTCCAATGTCTACAGACCTCCAATGTCTACAGACCTCCAACGCTACAGACCTCCAACGCTACAGACCTCCAACGGCTACAGACCTCCAACGGCTACAGACCTCCAACGCTACAGACCTCCAACGTCAACAGACCTCCAACGCTACAGACCTCCAACGTCAACAGACCTCCAACATCAACAGACCTCCAACGTCAACAGACCTCCAACGTCAACAGACCTCCAATGCTACAGACCTCCAATGCTACAGACCTCCAACGTCTACAGACCTCCAACGCTACAGACCAACGTCTACAGACCTCCAATGCTACAGACCTCCAATGCTACAGACCTCCAACGCTACAGACCTCCAACGTCAACAGACCTCCAACGTCAACAGACCTCCAACGTCAACAGACATCCAACGTCAACAGACCTCCAACGCTACAGACCTCCAACGCTACAGACCTCCAACGCTACAGACCAACGTCTACAGACCTCCAACGCTACAGACCTCCAACGCTACAGACCTCCAACGCTACAGACCTCCAACGCTACAGACCTCCAACGGCTACAGACCTCCAACGGCTACAGACCTCCAACGGCTACAGAACTCCAACGCTACAGACCTCCAACGTCAACAGACCTCCAACGCTACAGACCTCCAACGTCAACAGACCGCCAATGCTACAGACCGCCAACGTCTACAGACCTCCAACGTCTACAGACCTCCAACGTCTACAGACCTCCAACGCTACAGACCTCCAACGCTACAGACCTCCAACGTCTACAGACCAACGTCAACAGACCTCCAACATAAACAGACCTCCAATGCTACAGACCTCCAACGTCTACAGACCTCCAACGTCTACAGACCTCCAACGCTACAGACAGCCATCGTCTACAGACCAACGTCTACAGACCAACGTCTACTTTCCTCCAACGCTACAGATCTCCAACGTCAACAGACCTCCAACGTCAACAGACCTCCAACACTACAGACCAACGTCTACAGACCAACGTCTACAGACCAACGTCTACAGACCTCCAACGTCTACAGACCTCCAAGACTACAGACCTCCAACGCTACAGACCAACGTCTACCGACCTCCAACGTCTACAGACCTCCAACGCTAAAGACCTCCAACGCTACAGACCTCCAACGTCTACAGACCAACGTCTACAGACCAACGTCTACAGACCTCCAACGCTACAGACATCCAACGTCAACAGACCTCCAACACTACAGACCTCCAACGCCTACAGACCAACGCCTACAGACCAACGTCTACAGACCAACCTTTACAGACCTCCAACGCTACAGACCTCCAACGTCTACAGACCTCCAATGCTACAGACCTCCAATGTCTACAGACCTCCAACGCTACAGACCTCCAAAGTCTACAGACCTCCAATGCTACAGACCTCCAACGTCTAAAGACCTCCAACGCTACAGACCTCCAACGTCAACAGACCGCCAACACTACAGACCGCCATTGTCTACAGACCTCCAACGTTTACAGACCTCCAACGTCTACAGACCTCGAACGCTACAGACCTCCAACGCTACAGACAGCCAACGTCTACAGACCAACGTCTACAGACCAACGTCTACAGACCTCCAACGTCTACAGACCTCCAACGTCTACAGACCTCCAACGCTACAGACCTCCAACGCTACAGACCTCCAACGCTACAGACAGCCAACGTCTACAGACCAACGTCTACAGACCTCCAACGTCTACAGACCTCCACCGTCTACAGACCTCCACCGTCTACAGACCTCCAACGCTACAGACCTCCAACGCTACAGACCAACGTCTACAGACCTCCAACGTCTACAGACCTCCAACGCTACAGACCTCCAACGTCTACAGACCAACGTCTACAGACCAACGTCTACAGACCTCCAACGTCAACAGACCTCCAACGTCAACAGACCGCCAACGCCTACAGACCTCCAACGTCTACAGACCTCCAACGTCTACAGACCTCCAACGTCTACCGACCTCCAACGTCTACAGACCTCCAACGCTAAAGACCTCCAACGCTACAGACCTCCAACGTCTACAGACCAACGTCTACAGACCTCCAACGCTACAGACATCCAACGTCAACAGACATCCAACGTCAACAGACCTCCAACACTACAGACCTCCAACGCCTACAGACCAACGCCTACAGACCAACGTCTACAGACCAACCTTTACAGACCTCCAACGCTACAGACCTCCAACGTCTACAGACCTCCAATGCTACAGACCTCCAATGTCTACAGACCTCCAACGCTACAGACCTCCAAAGTCAACAGACCGCCAACGCTACAGACCGCCATTGTCTACAGACCTCCAACGTTTACTGACCTCCAACGTCTACAGACCTCGAACGCTACAGACCTCCAACGCTACAGACCTCCAACGTAAACAGACCTCCAACGTCTACAGACCTCCAACGTCTACAGACCTCCAACGTCTACAGACCTCCAACGTCTACAGACCTCCAACGTCTACAGACCTCCAACGCTACAGACCTCCAACGCTACAGACCTCCAACGCTACAGACAGCCAACGTCTACAGACCAACGTCTACAGACCAACGTCTACAGACCTCCAACGTCTACAGACCTCCACCGTCTACAGACCTCCAACGCTACAGACCTCCAACGCTACAGACCAACGTCTACAGACCTCCAACGTCTACAGACCTCCAACGCTACAGACCTCCAACGTCTACAGACCAACGTCTACAGACCTCCAACGTCAACAGACCTCCAACGTCAACAGACCGCCAACGCCTACAGACCTCCAACGTCTACAGACCTCCAAGTCTACAGACCTCCAAGTCTACAGACCTCCAAGTCTACAGACCTCCAGCGGCTACAGACCTCCAGCGGCTACAGACCTCCAGCGGCTACAGACCTCCAGCGGCTACAGACTCCAATGCAACAGACCTCCAAAGTCTACAGACCTCCAACGCTACAGACCTCCAACGCTACAGACCTCCAACGCTACAGACCTCCAACGCTACAGACCTCCAACGCTACAGACCTCCAACGCTACAGACCTCCAACGTCTACAGACCTCCAACGCTACAGACCTCCAACGCTACAGACCTCCAACGCTACAGACCTCCAACGTCTACAGACCGCCAACGTCTACAGACCTCCAACGCTACAGACCTCCAACGTCTACAGACCTCTAACGTCTACAGACCTCCAACGTCTACAGACCTCCAACGTCTACAGACCTCCAACGCTACAGACCGCCAACGTCTACAGACCGCCAACGCTACAGACCTCCAACGTCTACAGACCTCCAACGTCTACAGACCTCCAACGCTACAGACCTCCAACGCTACAGACCTCCAACGCTACAGACCAACGTCAACAGACCTCCAACGTCAACAGACCTCCAACGCTACAGACCTCCAACGCTACAGACCTCCAACGCTACAGACCTCCAACGTCTACAGACCTCCAACGTCTACAGACCTCCAACGCTACAGACCTCCAACGTCAACAGACCTCCAACGTCAACAGACCTCCAACGTCAACAGACCTCCAACGTCTACAGACCTCCAACGTCTACAGACCTCCAATGTCTACAGACCTCCAATGTCTACAGACCTCCAACGCTACAGACCTCCAACGCTACAGACCTCCAACGCTACAGACCTCCAACGGCTACAGACCTCCAACGCTACAGACCTCCAACGTCAACAGACCTCCAACGTCAACAGACCTCCAACGTCAACAGACCTCCAACGCTACAGACCTCCAACGTCAACAGACCTCCAACATCAACAGACCTCCAACATCAACAGACCTCCAACGTCAACAGACCTCCAATGCTACAGACCTCCAACGTCTACAGACCTCCAACGCTACAGACCGACGTCTACAGACCTCCAATGCTACAGACCTCCAATGCTACAGACCTCCAACGCTACAGACCTCCAACGTCAACAGACCTCCAACGTCAACAGACCTCCAACGTCAACAGACCTCCAACGTCAACAGACATCCAACGTCAACAGACCTCCAACGCTACAGACCTCCAACGCTACAGACCAACGTCTACAGACCTCCAACGCTACAGACCTCCAACGCTACAGACCTCCAACGCTACAGACCTCCAACGGCTACAGAACTCCAACGCTACAGACCTCCAACGTCAACAGACCTCCAACGCTACAGACCTCCAACGTCAACAGACCGCCAATGCTACAGACCTCCAACGTCTACAGACCTCCAACGTCTACAGACCTCCAACGTCTACAGACCTCCAACGTCTACAGACCTCCAACGTCTACAGACCTCCAACGTCTACAGACCTCCAACGTCTACAGACCAACGTCAACAGACCTCCAACATAAACAGACCTCCAATGCTACAGACCTCCAACGTCTACAGACCTCCAACGTCTACAGACCTCCAACGTCTACAGACCTCCAACGCTACAGACAGCCATCGTCTACAGACCAACGTCTACAGACCAACGTCTACTTTCCTCCAACGCTACAGATCTCCAACGTCAACAGACCTCCAACGTCAACAGACCTCCAACACTACAGACCAACGTCTACAGACCAACGTCTACAGACCTCCAACGTCTACAGACCTCCAACGTCTACAGACCTCCAAGACTACAGACCTCCAACGCTACAGACCAACGTCTACCGACCTCCAACGTCTACAGACCAACGTCTACAGACCAACGTCTACAGACCTCCAACGCTACAGACATCCAACGTCAACAGACCTCCAACACTACAGACCTCCAACGTCTACAGACCAACGTCTACAGACCAACCTTTACAGACCTCCAACGCTACAGACCTCCAACGTCTACAGACCTCCAATGCTACAGACCTCCAACGTCTAAAGACCTCCAACGCTACAGACCTCCAACGTCAACAGACCGCCAACGCTACAGACCGCCATTGTCTACAGACCTCCAACGTCTACAGACCTCCAACGTCTACAGACCTCCAACGCTACAGACCTCGAACGCAACAGACCTCCAACGCTACAGACCTCCAACGTAAACAGACCTCCAATGCTACAGACCTCCAATGCTACAGACCTCCAACGTCTACAGACCTCCAACGTCTACAGACCTCCAACGCTACAGACAGCCAACGTCTACAGACCAACGTCTACAGACCTCCAACGCTACAGACCTCCAACGTCTACAGACCTCCAACGTCTACAGACCTCCAACGCTACAGACCTCCAACGCTACAGACCTCCAACGTCTACAGACCGCCAACGTCTACAGACCGCCAACGTCTACAGACCGCCAACGCTACAGACCTCCAACGTCTACAGACCTCCAACGTCTACAGACCTCCAACGTCTACAGACCTCCAACGTCTAGAGACCTCCAACGTCTACAGACCTCCAACGCTACAGACCTCCAACGCTACAGACCTCCAACGCTACAGACCAACGTCAACAGACCTCCAACGTCAACAGACCTCCAACGCTACAGACCTCCAACGCTACAGACCTCCAACGCTACAGACCTCCAACGCTACAGACCTCCAACGTCTACAGACCTCCAACGTCTACAGACCTCCAATGCTACAGACCAACGTCTACAGACCTCCAACGTCTACAGACCTCCAACGTCTACAGACCTCCAACGCTACAGACCTCCAACGCTACAGACCTCCAACTCTACAGACCAACGCTACAGACCTCCAACGTCAACAGACCTCCAACGTCAACAGACCTCCAACGCTACAGACCTCCAACGCTACAGACCTCCAACGCTACAGACCTCCAACGTCTACAGACCTCCAACGCTACAGACCTCCAATGTCTACAGACCTCCAATGTCTACAGACCTCCAATGTCTACAGACCTCCAACGCTACAGACCTCCAACGCTACAGACCTCCAACGGCTACAGACCTCCAACGGCTACAGACCTCCAACGCTACAGACCTCCAACGTCAACAGACCTCCAACGCTACAGACCTCCAACGTCAACAGACCTCCAACGTCAACAGACCTCCAACGTCAACAGACCTCCAACGTCAACAGACCTCCAATGCTACAGACCTCCAACGTCTACAGACCTCCAACGCTACAGACCAACGTCTACAGACCTCCAATGCTACAGACCTCCAATGCTACAGACCTCCAATGCTACAGACCTCCAATGCTACAGACCTCCAACGCTACAGACCTCCAACGCTACAGACCTCCAACGCTACAGACCTCCAACGTCTACAGACCTCCAACGTCAACAGACCTCCAACGTCAACAGACCTCCAACGTCTACAGACCTCCAACGTCTACAGACCTCCAACGCCTACAGACCTCCAACGCTACAGACCTCCAACGCTACAGACCTCCAATGTCTACAGACCTCCAAAGTCTACAGACCTCCAACGCTACAGACCTCCAACGCTACAGACCTCCAACGCTACAGACCTCCAACGGCTACAGACCTCCAACGCTACAGACCTCCAACGCTACAGACCTCCAACGCTACAGACCTCCAACGCTACAGACCAACGCTACAGACCTCCAACGTCAACAGACCTCCAACGTCAACAGACCTCCAACGCTACAGACCTCCAACGTCTACAGACCTCCAACGCTACAGACCTCCAATGTCTACAGACCTCCAATGTCTACAGACCTCCAACGCTACAGACCTCCAACGCTACAGACCTCCAACGGCTACAGACCTCCAACGCTACAGACCTCCAACGTCAACAGACCTCCAACGTCAACAGACCTCCAACGTCAACAGACCTCCAACGTCAACAGACCTCCAACGTCAACAGACCTCCAATGCTACAGACCTCCAACGTCTACAGACCTCCAACGCTACAGACCAACGTCTACAGTCCTCCAATGCTACAGACCTCCAATGCTACAGACCTCCAATGCTACAGACCTCCAACGCTACAGACCTCCAACGCTACAGACCTCCAACGCTACAGACCAACGTCTACAGACCTCCAACGCTACAGACCTCCAACGCTACAGACCTCCAACGCTACAGACCTCCAACGCTACAGACCTCCAACGTCTACAGACCGCCAACGTCTACAGACCGCCAACGTCTACAGACCTCCAACGTCTACAGACCTCCAACGCTACAGACCGCCAACCTCTACAGACCTCCAACGTCAACAGACCTCCAACGTCAACAGACCTCCAACGTCTACAGACCAACGTCTACAGACCTCCAACGTCTACAGACCTCCAACGTCTACAGACCTCCAACGTCTACAGACCTCCAACGTCTACAGACCTCCAACGTCTACAGACCTCCAACGTCAACAGACCTCCAATGTCAACAGACCTCCAACGCTACAGACCTCCAACGTCTACAGACCTCCAACGCTACAGACCAGCGTCTACAGATCTCCAACGTCTACAGACCTCCAACGTCTACAGACCTCCAACGTCTACAGACCTCCAACGTCTACAGACCTCCAACGTCTACATAGACCTCCAACGTCTACAGACCTCCAACGTCTACAGACCTCCAACGTCTACAGACCTCCAACGCCAACAGACCTCCAACGCCAACAGACCTCCAACGCTACAGACCTCCAACGCTACAGACCTCCAACGCTACAGACCTCCAACGCCTACAGACCTAGGCTGAATCCCAATAATAACAGCACCAGAGAGGATGGCTGCTGTTTTACGGGCTCCTAACCAACTGTGCTGTTTTGTTAGATTTTTCGCATTGTTTATCATTTATTTTGTACATAATGTTGCTGCTACCGTCTCTTATGACCGAAAAGAGCTTCTGGACATCAGAACAGCGATTACTCACCTCGAACTGGACAAAGATTTTTTCTTTAATGAGTCCGACGCGAAGGATATACTGCTTCCTGAGACCAGGCCCAAATCCCCGTCATTCACATGAAGAAACGACGGAGATACAGGGGGCGGAGGTCAGCTGCCTTGTGAGAATCTGTTGGTGAGTGGATCATTGGAAAATAAACTGGATGATCTACGATCAAGACTATCCTACCAACGGGACATTAAAAATGTAATATCTTTTTTCACAGAGTCGTGGATGAATGACGACACAGATAACGCAGAGCTGGCTGGGTTTTCTGTGCATCGGCAGGACAGAGACGCCTGTTAAGACGAAGGGGCGAGGGTGTGTGTCTATCTGTCAATGGTGTGCGATGTCTAATATTAAAGAAGTCTCAAGGAGTACCTCATGATAAGCTGTAGACCACACCATCTACCAAAAGAGTTCTCATCTATATTATTCCTAGCCATCTACTTACCACCACAAACTGATGCTGGCACTAAGACCGCTCTCAACGAGCTGTATAAGGCCATAAGCAAGCAAAAAAACACATCCAGAAGCGTCGCTCCTGGTCACCGTGGACTTTAATACAGGCAAAATTAAATCTGTTTGCCCTCATTTATACCAGCATGTCACATATGCAACCAGAGGGGAAACTACTCTAGACCACCGTTACGCCACACACAGAGGTGCACACAAATCAAAAATAAAATAAAATACAATGTTTATTGGTCACATATACACATGGTTAGCAGATGTTAATGTGAGTGTAGCGAAATGCTTGTGCTTCTAGTTCCGACAGGGCAGTAATATCGAACAAGTAATATAACAAATTCCCCAACAACTACCTAATACACACAAATCTAAAGGGCTGAATGAGAATATGTACATATAAATACATGGATGAGCGATGGCCGAGCGGCATAGGCAAGGTGCAATACATGGTATAAACAACAGTATACACATATGATATAAATGATGTAAGATATGTAAACATTATTAAAGTGGCATGATTTAAAGTGGCATTGTTAAAAGTGACTAGTGATCCATTTATTAAAGTGGCCAGAAAAGTGGCCAGCCTCTGAGTTAGTGATTGCTGTTTAGCAGTCTGATGGCCTTGAGATAGAAGCAGTTTTTCAGTCTCTCGGTCCCAGCCTTGATGTACCTGTACTGACCTCGCCTTCTGGATGGTAGCGGAGTGAACAGTCAGTGGCTCAGGTGGTTGTTGTTCTTGATTATCTTTTTGGCCTTCCTGTGACATCGGGTGCTGTAGGTGTCATGGAGGGCAGGTAGTTTGCCCCCGGTGATGCGTTGTGCAGACCGCACCATGCTCTGGTGAGGCTTGCGGTTGAGGGTGGTGCAGTTGCCGTACCAGGCTGTGATACAGCCCAAAAAGATGCTCTCGATTGTGCATCTGTACATTTGTTCTACCTGCTGAGGTTGAAGAGGCGCTATTGCGCCTTCTTCACCACGCTGTCTGTGTTGGTGGACCATTTCAGGATGTCTGTGATGTGTACGCCGAGGAACTTAAAACTGTCCACCTTCTCCACTGCTGACCCATCGATGTGGATAGGGGGGTGCTCCCTCTGCTGTTTCCTGAAGTCCACGATCATCTCCTTTGTTTTATTGACGTTGAGTGTGAGGTTATTTTCCTGACACCACACTCTGAGTGCCCTCACCTCCTCCCTGTAGGCTCGTCGTTGTTGGTAATCAAGCCCACTACTGTTGTGTCGTCTGCAAACCTGATGATTGAGTTGGAGGCGTGCATGGCCACACAGTCGTGGGTGAACAGGGAGTACAGGAGGGGGCTGAGCACGCACCTTTGTGGGGCCCCAGTGTTGAGGGTCAGCGAAGTGGAGATGTTGTTTCCTACCTTCACCAACTGGGGGTGGCTATCCTGCTATGCCCTCAGAAGAACCACCAAACAGGCAAAGCATCAATACAGGACTAAGATTGAGTCTCACTACACCGGCTCTGATGCTCATCGGATGTGGCAGGGCTTGCAAACTATTATGGAATACAAAGGGAAACCCAGCCGCAACCTGCCCAGTGACGCGAGCCTACCGGATGAGCTAAATGCCTTTTATGTTCGCTTCGAGGCAAGCAACACTGAAGCATGCATGACAGCACCAGCTGTTCCAGACGACTGTGTGATCACACTCTCCGCAGCCGATGTGAGCAAGACCTTTAAACAGGTCAACATTCACAAGGCTGCAGGGCCAGAAGGATTACCAGGACATGTACTCAGAGCATGCGTGGACCAACTGGCAAGTGTCTTCACTAACATTTTCAACCTCTCCCTGACTGAGTCTGCAATACCTACATGTTTCAAGCAGACCACCATAGTCCTTGTGACCAAGAAAGCATAGGTAACCTGCCTAAATTACTACCGCCCCGTAGCACTCATGTCGGTAGCCATGAAGTGCTTTGAAAAGCTAGTCATGGCTCACATCAACACCATCATCCCGAAAACCCAAGACACACACTGCCCTTTCCCACCTGGACAAAAGGAGCATTTGTGAGAATGCTGTTCAGTGACTACAGCTCAGCATTCAACATCATAGTGCCCACTAAGCTCATCACTAAGCCAAGGACCCTGGGACTAAACACCTCTGCAACTGGATCCTGGACTTCCTGACGGGCCGACCCCAGGTGGTAAGGGTAGGCAACAACACACCTGCCACGCTGATCCTCATCACTGGGGCACCTCAGGGGTGCGTGCTTACTGTACTCCCTGATCCCCCACAACTACGTGGCCAAGCACGACTACAACACAATCATTACGTTAGCTGATGACAACAGTGGTAGGCCTAATCACCGACAACGATGAGACAGCCTATAGGGAGGAGGTCAGAGACCTGGCAGTGTAGTGCCAGGACAACAATGTGAGCAAGACAAAGGAGCTGATCGTGGACTACAGGAAAAGGCAGGCCGAACAGCAGAGCGGGTCGGGTCGAGAGTTTCAAGTTCCTTGGTGTCCACATCACCAATGAACTATCATGGTCCAAACATACCAAGACAGTCGTGAAGAGGGCACGACAAAACCTTTTTCCCCTCAAGAGACTGAAAAGATTTGGCATGGGTCGCAAGATCCTCAAAAACTTACACAGCTGCACTATCGAGAGCATCCTAACCGGTTGCATCACCGCCTGGTATGGCAACTGCTCGGAATCTGACCGTAAGGCACTACAAAGGGTACTGCGTACGGCCCAGTACATCACTGGGGCCAAGCTTCCTGCCATCCAGGACATGTACTCAAAGCATGCGTGGACCAACTGGCAAGTGTCTTCACTAACATTTTCAACCTCTCTCTGACCGAATCTGTAACACCTACGTTTCAAGCAGACCACTATAGTCCTTGTGCCCAAGAAAGCATAGGTAACCTGCCTAAATTACTACCGCCCCGTAGCACTCACGTCGGTAGTGCTACGACACCATTTTTTTTCACCTTTATTTAACCAGGTAGGCTAGTTGAGAACAAGTTCAAATTTGCAACTGCGACCTGGCCAAGATAAAGCGTAGCAATTCGACACATACAACAACACAGAGTTACACATGGAATAAACAAAAAAAACAGTCAATAATACAGTAGAACAAAAGAAAACAAAAAGTCTATATACAGTGAGTGCAAATGAGGTAAGTTAAGGCAATAAATAGGCCATGGTGGCGAAGTAATTAAAATATAGCAATTAAAAACTGGAATGGTAGATGTGCAGAAGATTAATGTGCAAGTAGAGATACTGGGGTGCAAAGGAGCAAGATAAATAAATAAATAAATACAGTATGGGGATGAGGTAGGTAGATAGATGGGCTGTTTACAGATGGGCTATGTACAGGTGCAGTGATCTGTGAGCTGTTCTGACAGCTGGTGCTTAAACCTAGTGAGGGAGATATGAGTCTCCAGCTTCAGAGATTTTTGCAGTTCGTTCCAGTCATTGGCAGCAGAGAACTGGAAGGAAAGGCAGCCAAAGGAGGAATTGGCTTTGGGGGTGACCAGTGAGATATACTGCTGAAGCGCGTGCTACGAGTGGGTGCTGCTATGGTGACCAGTGAGCTGAGATAAGGCGGAGTTTTACCTAGCAGAGACTTGTAGATAACCTGTAGCCAGTGGGTTTGGCGACGAGTATGAAGCGAGGGCCAACCAACGAGAGCGAACAGGTCGCAATGGTGGGTAGTGAATGGGGCTTTGGTGACAAAACAGATGGCACTGTGATAGACAGCATCCAGTTTGTTGAGTAGAGTGTTGGAGGCTATTTTATAGATGACATCACTGAAGTCGAGGATCGGTAGGATGGCCAGTTTTACGAGGGTGTGTTTGGCAGCATGAGTGAAGAATGCTTTGTTGCGATATAGGAAGCCAATTCTAGATTTAATTTTGGATTGGAGATGCTTAATGTGAGTCTGGAAGGAGAGTTTACAGTCTAACCAGACACCCAGGTATTTGTAGTTGTCCACGTATTCTAAGTCAGTGCCGTCCAGAGTAGTGATGCTGGACGGGCGAGCAGGTGCGGGCAGTGATCGATTGAATAGCATGCATTTAGTTTTACCTGCGTTTAAGAGCAGTTGGAGGCCACGGAAGGAGAGTTGTATGGCATTGAAGCTCGTCTGGAGGTTAGTTAACACAGTGTCCAAAGAGGGGCCAGACGTATACAGAATGGTGTTGTCTGCGTAGAGGTGGATCAGAGAATTACCAGCAGCAAGAGCAACATCATTGATGTATACAGAGAAGAGAGTCGGCCCGAGAATTGAACCCTATGCCACACCCATAGAGACTGCCAGAGGTCTGGACAACAGGCCCTCCGATTTGACAAACTGAACTCTATCAGAGTAGTTGGTAAACCAGGCGAGGCAATCATTTGAGAAACCAAGGCTTTCGAGTCTGCCGATAAGAATGTGGTGATTGACAGAGTCGAAAGCCTTGGCCAGGTCGATTAATACGGCTGCACAGTAATGTCTCTTATCGATGGCGGTTATGATGTCGTTTAGGACCTTGAGCGTGGCTGAGGTGCACCCATGACCAGCTCTGGAACCAGATTGCATAGCGGAGACGGTACGGTGGGATTCGAAATGGTCAGTAATCTGTTTGTTAACTTGGCTTTGGAAGACCTTAGAAAGACAGGGTAGGATAGATATAGGTCTGTAGCAGTTTGGGTCTAGAGTGTCACCCCCTTTGAAGAGGGGGATGACCGCGGCAGCTTTCCAATCTTTGGGAATCTCAGACGATACGAAAGAGAGGTTGAACAGGCTAGCAATAGGGGTTGCAACAATTTCGGCAGATAATTTTAGAAAGAGAGGGTCCAGATTGTCTAGCCCGGCTGATTTGTATGGGTCCAGATTTTGCAGCTCTTTCAGAACATCAGCTATCTGGATTTGGGTGAAGGAGAAATGGTGGGGGCTTTGGCGGGTTGCTGTGGAGGGTGCCGGGCAGTTGACCGGGATAGGGGTAGCCAGGTGGAAAGCATGGCCAGCCGTAGAGAAATGCTTATTGAAATTCTCAATTACAGTGGATTTATCGGTGGTAACAGAGTTTCCTAGCCTCAGAGCAGTGGGCAGCTGGGAGGAGGTGCTCTTATTCTCCATGGACTTTACAGTGTCCCAGAACCTTTTTGAGTTAGTACTACAGATTGCAAATTTCTGTTTGAAAAAGCTAGCCTTAGCTTTTCTAACTGCCAGTGTATATTTGTTCCTAACTTCCCTGAAAAGTTGCATATCGCGGGGGCTATTCGATGCTAATGCAGAACGCCACAGAATGTTTTTGTGCTGGTCAAGGGCAGACAGGTCTGGAGTGAACCAAGGACTATATCTATTCCTAGTCCTACATTTTTTGAGTGGGGCATGCTTATTTAAGATGGTGAGGAAGGCACTTTTAAAGAATAGCAGACATCATCGACTGATGGGATGAGGTCAATGTCATTCCAGGATACCCCGGCCAGGTCGATTAGAAAGGCCTGCTCACAGAAGTGTTTTAGGGAGCGTTTGACAGTGATGAGGGGTGGTCGTTTGATCGCAGACCTATTACGGATGCAGGCAATGAGGCAGTGATCGCTGAGATCTTGATTGAAAACAGCAGAGTGGATTTGGAGGGTGAGTTAGTTAGGATAACATCTATGAGGGTGCCCGTGTTTACGGACTTGGGGTTGTACCTGGTAGGTTCATTGATAATTTGTGTGAGATTGAGGGCATCAAGCTTAGATTGTAGGATAGCCGGGGTGTTAAGCATGTCCCAGTTTAGGTCACCTAGTAGCACGAGCTCTGAAGATATATGGGGGGCAATCAATTCATATGGTATCGAGGGCACAGCTGGGGGCAGAGGGAGGTCTATAGCAACCGGCAACAGTGAGAGACTTGTTTCTGGAAAGGTGGATTTTTAGAAGTAGAAGCTCGAATTGTTTGAGTACAGACTTGGATAGTAATACAGAACTCTGCAAGCTATCTTTGCAGTAGATTGCAACACCGCCCCCTTTGGCAGTTCTATCTTGGCTGATAATGTTATAGTTAGCGATAGAGAATTTCAGGATTTTTGGTGTATTTCCTAAACCAGGATTCAGACACGGCTAAGACATCCGGGTTGGCAGAGTGTGCTAAAGCAGTGAGTAAAACAAACTTATGGAGTAGGCTTCTAATGTTAACATGCATGAAACCAAGGCTTTTACGGTTACAGAAGTCAACAAATGAGAGCACCTGGGGAGTGGGAGTGGAGCTAGGCACTGCAGGACCTGGATTAACCTCCACATCACCAGAGGAACAGAGGAGAAGTAGGATAAGGGTACGGCTAAAGGCTATACGAACTGGCCGTCTAGCACGTTTGGGACAGAGAGTAAAAGGAGCAGGTTTCTGGGCACGATAGCATAGATTCAAGGCATAGTGTACAGACAAAGGTAAGGTAGGATGTGAGTACATTGGAGGTAAACCTAGGCATTGAGTAATGCGTAAACCAGGTGGTGTCATCGCATATGTAGGAGGTGGAACAACATGGTTGGTTAAGGGCTAGAGGCTCTACAGTGAAATAAGACAGTAATCACTAACCAGGACAGTAATGGACGAGGCATATTGATATTAGAGAGAGAGGCATGCATAGCCAAGTGAACATATGGGTCCAGTGATTGGTTGGGCTGACTGGGGACACGGCGATTCAGACAGTTAGCAAGCCGATGCTAACAAGCTAACAGTTAGTAGGCCGGGGCTAAACAAGCTAGCAATTAGCAGACCGGGGCAGGCAAGCTAGCAGTTAGCAGACCGGGCTAGCAAGTTAGCCTTTGGGGGACGTCGTGATGGGGGTAAGTCTGTTTTTGCCTCTTCGTGCGGTGACGTCGATAGACCAGTCGTGGAATTAGTAGGGTTCCAAGTAGCTCTAGATAGCTAGCAGGCCGGTTAGCAGAATGGGCCTTCAGTGGACGTCGCGCCTGAGGGCCCTGTTGGAATCCTCGGGCAGATTATGTCGGTATTCCAGTCGTAGAGGATCGGCGGGGTTCCGTGCCCCGTACCGGCAGTAGAAGGGGTCCGGATATTGTAGTCCAGGAGTGAGCTTCGGTGGTAGCACAGGAGCCCTGGCCGAGCTAGCTTTAGGCTAATTGGTGCTTGCTCCGGGATGGAAACACTAGCCAGGAGTAGTCACCCGGGATTGCGGTTAGCTGGTTGCGAAGATCCAGATGAAAATGTTCAGAGTTTGCGGTAGGAATCCGGGGATATGGGGGAAAAATATATATATAAAATAATAATAGGTCCGTTATGCTCTGATTTGAGTCACGTTGTACGAACTGGCGAGAGCTTTCCGAGCTAAAGGTTAGCTGATGACCGCTAGTAATGGTTTGCTGACTGATAGCTGGTAGGTAGTTAGCTGGCTAGCTTCAGTTGAGGGATTCCAGATCCGAAGAAAATAGAAATACTTTAGAAAAAAACAGATCCACGCCACATTGGGTGAGGCGGGTTGCAGGAGAGTATTTAGAAGTTGAGGTTTAGAAAAATATTTTAAAAAAGATATGCGAAGAAAAAGATGTAAAAATATATATACAAGGGACACGACAGGACAAAGACGTCTGACTGCTATGCCATCTTGGAAAGTAGTGAAGTGCTACACTGACTCGTTACCGGTACCCCTTGTATATAGCCTCGTTATTGTTATTTTATTGTGTTAATTTTTTTATTTTTTATTATTTAGTAAATATTTATTGAACTGCATTGTTGGTTAAGGGCTTGTAAGTAAGCATTTCATGGTAAGGTTTTTGTACCTTACGAATACCTTTTGTATTCGGGCGCCTGTAACAGTTGTATGGACACTAATGGTTATGCTTCCCTTCATTTCCAATCCATACATCATTAAGACACTATGCCAGTTGTATTCAATAGGGAAGACACTATGCCAGTTGTATTCAATAGGGAAGGCACTATGCCAGTTGTATTCAATAGAGAAGGCCCTATGCCAGTTGTATTCAATAGGGAAGACACTATGCCAGTTGTATTCAATAGGGAAGGCACTATGCCAGTTGTATTCAATAGGGAAGGCAACATGCCAGTTGTATTCAATAGGGAAGACACTATGCCAGTTGTATTCAATAGGGAAGGCACTATGCCAGTTGTATTCAATAGGGAAGGCACTATGCCAGTTGTATTCAATAGGTAAGGCACTATGCCAGTTGTATTCAATAGGGAAGGCAACATGCCAGTTGTATTTGATAGGGAAGACACTATGCCGGTTGTATTCAATATGGAAGACACTATGCCGGTTGTATTCAATAGGGAAGGCACTATACCAGTTGTATTTGATAGGGAAGACACTATACCAGTTGTATTCAATATGGAAGACACTATGCCGGTTGTATTTGATAGGGAAGGTACTATGCCAGTTGTATTTGATAGGGAAGACACTATACCGGTTCTATTCAATATGGAAGACACTATGCCGGTTGTATTCAATATGGAAGACACTATGCCAGTTGTATTCAATAGGGAAGACACTATACCAGTTGTATTTGATAGGGAATACATTATACCAGTTTTATTTGATAGGGAAGACACTATACCAGTTGTATTTGATAGGGAAGACACTATGCCGGTTGTATTCAATATGGAAGACACTATGCAGGTTGTATTCAATAGGGAAGGCACTATACCAGTTGTATTTGATAGGGAAGACACTATACCAGTTGTATTCAATATGGAAGACACTATACCAGTTGTATTCAATAGGGAAGACACTATGCCAGTTGTATTCAATATGGAAGGCACTATGCCAGTTGTATTTGATAGGGAAGGCACTATGCCGGTTGTATTCAATATGGAAGACACTATGCCGGTTGTATTTGATAGGGAAGGTACTATGCCAGTTGTATTTGATAGGGAAGACACTATGCCGGTTCTATTCAATATGGAAGACACTATGCCGGTTGTATTCAATAGGGAAGGCACTATGCCAGTTGTATTCAATAGGGAAGACACTAATGGTTATGCTTCCCTTCATTTCCAATCCATACATCATTAAGACACTATGCCAGTTGTATTCAATAGGGAAGACACTATGCCAGTTGTATTCAATAGGGAAGGCACTATGCCAGTTGTATTCAATAGAGAAGGCCCTATGCCAGTTGTATTCAATAGGGAAGACACTATGCCAGTTGTATTCAATAGGGAAGGCAACATGCCAGTTGTATTCAATAGGGAAGACACTATGCCAGTTGTATTCAATAGGGAAGGCACTATGCCAGTTGTATTCAATAGGGAAGGCACTATGCCAGTTGTATTCAATAGGTAAGGCACTATGCCAGTTGTATTCAATAGGGAAGGCAACATGCCAGTTGTATTTGATAGGGAAGACACTATGCCGGTTGTATTCAATATGGAAGACACTATGCCGGTTGTATTCAATAGGGAAGGCACTATACCAGTTGTATTTGATAGGGAAGACACTATGCCAGTTGTATTCAATATGGAAGGCACTATGCCAGTTGTATTTGATAGGGAAGGCACTATGCCGGTTGTATTCAATATGGAAGACACTATGCCGGTTGTATTTGATAGGGAAGGTACTATGGCAGTTGTATTTGATAGGGAAGACACTATACCGGTTCTATTCAATATGGAAGACACTATGCCGGTAGTATTCAATATGGAAGACACTATGCCAGTTGTATTCAATAGGGAAGACACTATACCAGTTGTATTTGATAGGGAATACATTATACCAGTTTTATTTGATAGGGAAGACACTATATCAGTTTTATTTGATAGGGAATACACTATACCAGTTATATTCAATAGGGAAGGCAACATGCCAGTTGTATTTGATAGGGAAGACACTATGCCGGTTGTATTCAATATGGAAGACACTATGCCGGATGTATTCAATAGGGAAGGCACTATACCAGTTGTATTTGATAGGGAAGACACTATACCAGTTGTATTCAATATGGAAGACACTATACCAGTTGTATTCAATAGGGAAGACACTATGCCAGTTGTATTCAATATGGAAGGCACTATGCCAGTTGTATTTGATAGGGAAGGCACTATGCCGGTTGTATTCAATATGGAAGACACTATGCCGGTTGTATTTGATAGGGAAGGTACTATGCCAGTTGTATTTGATAGGGAAGACACTATACCGGTTCTATTCAATATGGAAGACACTATGCCGGTTGTATTCAATATGGAAGACACTATGCCAGTTGTATTCAATAGGGAAGACACTATACCAGTTGTATTTGATAGGGAATACATTATACCAGTTTTATTTGATAGGGAAGACACTATACCAGTTGTATTTGATAGGGAAGACACTATATCAGTTTTATTTGATAGGGAATACACTATACCAGTTGTATTCAATAGGGAAGGCAACATGCCAGTTGTATTTGATAGGGAAGACACTATGCCGGTTGTATTCAATATGGAAGACACTATGCCGGTTGTATTCAATAGGGAAGGCACTATACCAGTTGTATTTGATAGGGAAGACACTATACCAGTTGTATTCAATATGGAAGACACTATACCAGTTGTATTCAATAGGGAAGACACTATGCCAGTTGTATTCAATATGGAAGGCACTATGCCAGTTGTATTTGATAGGGAAGGCACTATGCCGGTTGTATTCAATATGGAAGACACTATGCCGGTTGTATTTGATAGGGAAGGTACTATGCCAGTTGTATTTGATAGGGAAGACACTATACCGGTTCTATTCAATATGGAAGACACTATGCCGGTTGTATTCAATATGGAAGACACTATGCCAGTTGTATTCAATAGGGAAGACACTATACCAGTTGTATTTGATAGGGAATACATTATACCAGTTTTATTTGATAGGGAAGACACTATACCAGTTGTATTTGATAGGGAAGACACTATATCAGTTTTATTTGATAGGGAATACACTATACCAGTTGTATTTGATAGGAAAGGCACTATACCAGTTGTATTTGATAGGGAAGACACTATGCAGGTTGTATTCAATATGGAAGACACTATGCCGGTTGTATTCAATAGGGAAGGCACTATACCAGTTATATTTGATAGAGAAGACACTATACCAGTTGTATTCAATATGGAAGACACTATACCAGTTGTATTCAATAGGGAAGACACTATGCCAGTTCTTTCAATATGGAAGGCACTATGCCAGTTGTATTTGATAGGGAAGGCACTATGCCGGTTGTATTCAATATGGAAGACACTATGCCGGTTGTATTTGATAGGGAAGGTACTATGCCAGTTGTATTTGATAGGGAAGACACTATACCGGTTCTATTCAATATGGAAGACACTATGCCGGTTGTATTCAATAGGGAAGGCCCTATGCCAGTTGTATTCAATAGGGAAGGCACTATGCCAGTTGTATTCAATAGGGAAGGCCCTATACCAGTTGTATTCAATAGGGAAGACACTATGCCAGTTGTATTCAATAGGGAAGGCACTATGCCAGTTGTATTCAATAGGGAAGGCAACATGCCAGTTGTATTCAATAGGGAAGACACTATGCCAGTTGTATTCAATAGGGAAGGCACTATGCCAGTTGTATTCAATAGGGAAGGCACTATGCCAGTTGTATTCAATAGGTAAGGCACTATGCCAGTTGTATTCAATATGGAAGGCACTATGCCAGTTGTATTTGATAGGGAAGGCACTATGCCGGTTGTATTCAATATGGAAGACACTATGCCGGTTGTATTTGATAGGGAAGGTCCTATGCCAGTTGTATTTGATAGGGAAGACACTATACCGGTTCTATTCAATAAGGAAGACACTATGCCAGTTGTATTCAATAGGGAAGGCCCTATGCCAGTTGTATTCAATAGGGAAGGCCCTATGCCAGTTGTATTCAATAGGGAAGACACTATGCCAGTTGTATTCAATAGGGAAGGCACTATGCCAGTTGTATTCAATAGGGAAGGCAACATGCCAGTTGTATTCAATAGGGAAGACACTATGCCAGTTGTATTCAATAGGGAAGGCACTATGCCAGTTGTATTCAATAGGGAAGGCACTATGCCAGTTGTATTCAATAGGTAAGGCACTATGCCAGTTGTATTCAATATGGAAGGCACTATGCCAGTTGTATTTGATAGGGAAGGCACTATGCCGGTTGTATTCAATATGGAAGACACTATGCCGGTTGTATTTGATAGGGAAGGTACTATGCCAGTTGTATTTGATAGGGAAGACACTATGCCGGTTGTATTCGATATGGAAGACACTATGCCGGTTGTATTCAATAGGGAAGGCACTATGCCAGTTGTATTCAATAGGGAAGACACTAATGGTTATGCTTCCCTTCATTTCCAATCCATACATCATTAAGACACTATGCCAGTTGTATTCAATAGGGAAGAAACTATGCCAGTTGTATTCAAAAGGGAAGGCACTATGCCAGTTGTATTCAATAGGGAAGGCCCTATGCCAGTTGTATTCAATAGGGAAGACACTATGCCAGTTGTATTCAATAGGGAAGGCACTATGCCAGTGTTATTCAATAGGAAAGGCAAAATGCCAGTTGTATTCAATAGGGAAGACACTATGCCAGTTGTATTCAATAGGGAAGGCACTATGCCAGTTGTATTCAATAGGGAAGGCACTAT
Organism: Salmo trutta; assembly: GCF_901001165.1. Lineage (NCBI taxonomy): Eukaryota > Metazoa > Chordata > Actinopteri > Salmoniformes > Salmonidae > Salmo > Salmo trutta. Next base: position 31,685,088 of record NC_042969.1, on the reverse strand, counting down.
GCCAGTTGTATTCAATAGGTAAGGGACTATGCCAGTTGTATTCAATATGGAAGGCACTATGCCAGTTGTATTTGATAGGGAAGGCACTATGCCGGTTGTATTCAATATGGAAGACACTATGCCGGTTGTATTTGATAGGGAAGGTACTATGCCAGTTGTATTTGATAGGGAAGACACTATGCCGGTTGTATTCAATATGGAAGACACTATGCCGGTTGTATTCAATAGGGAAGGCACTATGCCAGTTGTATTCAATAGGGAAGACACTAATGGTTATGCTTCCCTTCATTTCCAATCCATACATCATTAAGACACTATGCCAGTTGTATTCAATAGGGAAGACACTATGCCATTTGTATTCAATAGGGAAGGCACTATGCCAGTTGTATTCAATAGGGAAGGCCCTATGCCAGTTGTATTCAATAGGGAAGACACTATGCCAGTTGTATTCAATAGGGAAGGCACTATGCCAGTTGTATTCAATAGGGAAGGCAACATGCCAGTTGTATTCAATAGGGAAGACACTATGCCAGTTGTATTCAATAGGGAAGGCACTATGCCAGTTGTATTCAATAGGGAAGGCACTATGCCAGTTGTATTCAATAGCTAAGGCACTATGCCAGTTGTATTCAATAGGGAAGGCAACATGCCAGTTGTATTTGATAGGGAAGACACTATGCCGGTTGTATTCAATATGGAAGACACTATGCCGGTTGTATTCAATAGGGAAGGCACTATACCAGTTGTATTTGATAGGGAAGACACTATACCAGTTGTATTCAATCTGGAAGACACTATACCAGTTGTATTCAATAGGGAAGACACTATGCCAGTTGTATTCAATATGGAAGGCACTATGCCAGTTGTATTTGATAGGGAAGGCACTATGCCGGTTGTATTCAATATGGAAGACACTATGCCGGTTGTATTTGATAGGGAAGGTCCTATGCCAGTTGTATTTGATAGGGAAGACACTATACCGGTTCTATTCAATATGGAAGACACTATGCCGGTTGTATTCAATATGGAAGACACTATGCCAGTTGTATTCAATAGGGAAGACACTATACCAGTTGTATTTGATAGGGAATACATTATACCAGTTTTATTTGATAGGGAAGACACTATACCAGTTGTATTTGATAGGGAAGACACTATATCAGTTTTATTTGATAGGGAATACACTATACCAGTTGTATTCAATAGGGAAGGCAACATGCCAGTTGTATTTGATAGGGAAGACACTATGCCGGTTGTATTCAATATGGAAGACACTATGCCGGTTGTATTCAATAGGGAAGGCACTATACCAGTTGTATTTGATAGGGAAGACACTATACCAGTTGTATTCAATATGGAAGACACTATACCAGTTGTATTCAATAGGGAAGACACAATGCCAGTTGTATTCAATATGGAAGGCACTATGCCAGTTGTATTTGATAGGGAAGGCACTATGCCGGTTGTATTCAATATGGAAGACACTATGCCGGTTGTATTTGATAGGGAAGGTACTATGCCAGTTGTATTTGATAGGGAAGACACTATACCGGTTCTATTCAATATGGAAGACACTATGCCGGTTGTATTCAATATGGAAGACACTATGCCAGTTGTATTCAATAGGGAAGACACTATACCAGTTGTATTTGATAGGGAATACATTATACCAGTTTTATTTGATAGGGAAGACACTATACCAGTTGTATTTGATAGGGAAGACACTATATCAGTTTTATTTGATAGGGAATACACTATACCAGTTGTATTTGATAGGAAAGGCACTATACCAGTTGTATTTGATAGGGAAGACACTATGCAGGCTGTATTCAATATGGAAGACACTATGCCGGTTGTATTCAATAGGGAAGGCACTATACCAGTTGTATTTGATAGGGAAGACACTATACCAGTTGTATTCAATATGGAAGACACTATACCAGTTGTATTCAATAGGGAAGACACTATGCCAGTTCTTTCAATATGGAAGGCACTATGCCAGTTGTATTTGATAGGGAAGGCACTATGCCGGTTGTATTCAATATGGAAGACACTATGCCGGTTGTATTTGATAGGGAAGGTACTATGCCAGTTGTATTTGATAGGGAAGACACTATACCGGTTCTATTCAATATGGAAGACACTATGCCGGTTGTATTCAATAGGGAAGGCCCTATGCCAGTTGTATTCAATAGGGAAGGCCCTATGCCAGTTGTATTCAATAGGGAAGACACTATGCCAGTTGTATTCAATAGGGAAGGCACTATGCCAGTTGTATTCAATAGGGAAGGCACTATGCCAGTTGTATTCAATAGGGAAGGCAACATGCCAGTTGTATTCAATAGGGAAGACACTATGCCAGTTGTATTCAATAGGGAAGGCACTATGCCAGTTGTATTCAATAGGTAAGGCACTATGCCAGTTGTATTCAATATGGAAGGCACTATGCCAGTTGTATTTGATAGGGAAGGCACTATGCCGGTTGTATTCAATATGGAAGACACTATGCCGGTTGTATTTGATAGGGAAGGTCCTATGCCAGTTGTATTTGATAGGGAAGACACTATACCGGTTCTATTCAATAAGGAAGACACTATGCCGGTTGTATTCAATAGGGAAGGCCCTATGCCAGTTGTATTCAATAGGGAAGGCCCTATGCCAGTTGTATTCAATAGGGAAGACACTATGCCAGTTGTATTCAATAGGGAAGGCACTATGCCAGTTGTATTCAATAGGGAAGGCAACATGCCAGTTGTATTCAATAGGGAAGACACTATGCCAGTTGTATTCAATAGGGAAGGCACTATGCCAGTTGTATTCAATAGGGAAGGCACTATGCCAGTTGTATTCAATAGGTAAGGCACTATGCCAGTTGTATTCAATATGGAAGGCACTATGCCAGTTGTATTTGATAGGGAAGGCACTATGCCGGTTGTATTCAATATGGAAGACACTATGCCGGTTGTATTTGATAGGGAAGGTACTATGCCAGTTGTATTTGATAGGGAAGACACTATGCCGGTTGTATTCGATATGGAAGACACTATGCCGGTTGTATTCAATAGGGAAGGCACTATGCCAGTTGTATTCAATAGGGAAGACACTAATGGTTATGCTTCCCTTCATTTCCAATCCATACATCATTAAGACACTATGCCAGTTGTATTCAATAGGGAAGAAACTATGCCAGTTGTATTCAATAGGGAAGGCACTATGCCAGTTGTATTCAATAGGGAAGGCCCTATGCCAGTTGTATTCAATAGGGAAGACACTATGCCAGTTGTATTCAATAGGGAAGGCACTATGCCAGTGTTATTCAATAGGAAAGGCAAAATGCCAGTTGTATTCAATAGGGAAGACACTATGCCAGTTGTATTCAATAGGGAAGGCACTATGCCAGTTGTATTCAATAGGGAAGGCACTATGCCAGTTGTATTCAATAGGTAAGGGACTATGCCAGTTGTATTCAATATGGAAGGCACTATGCCAGTTGTATTTGATAGGGAAGGCACTATGCCGGTTGTATTCAATATGGAAGACACTATGCCGGTTGTATTTGATAGGGAAGGTACTATGCCAGTTGTATTTGATAGGGAAGACACTATGCCGGTTGTATTCAATATGGAAGACACTATGCCGGTTGTATTCAATAGGGAAGGCACTATGCCAGTTGTATTCAATAGGGAAGGCACTATGCCAGTTGTATTCAATAGGGAAGGCAACATGCCAGTTGTATTAAATAGGGAAGACACTATGCCAGTTGTATTCAATAGGGAAGGCACTATGCCAGTTGTATTCAATAGGGAAGGCACTATGCCAGTTGTATTCAATAGCTAAGGCACTATGCCAGTTGTATTCAATAGGGAAGGCAACATGCCAGTTGTATTTGATAGGGAAGACACTATGCCGGTTGTATTCAATATGGAAGACACTATGCCGGTTGTATTCAATAGGGAAGGCACTATACCAGTTGTATTTGATAGGGAAGACACTATACCAGTTGTATTCAATAGGGAAGACACTATGCCAGTTGTATTCAATATGGAAGGCACTATGCCAGTTGTATTTGATAGGGAAGGCACTATTTCGGTTGTATTCAATATGGAAGACACTATGCCGGTTGTATTTGATAGGGAAGGTACTATGCCAGTTGTATTTGATAGGGAAGACACTATACCGGTTCTATTCAATATGGAAGACACTATGCCGGTTGTATTCAATATGGAAGACACTATGCCAGTTGTATTCAATAGGGAAGACACTATACCAGTTGTATTTGATAGGGAATACATTATACCAGTTTTATTTGATAGGGAAGACACTATACCAGTTGTATTTGATAGGGAAGACACTATACCAGTTGTATTTGATAGGGAAGACACTATGCCGGTTGTATTCAATATGGAAGACACTATGCCGGTTGTATTCAATAGGGAAGGCACTATACCAGTTGTATTTGATAGGGAAGACACTATACCAGTTGTATTCAATATGGAAGACACTATACCAGTTGTATTCAATAGGGAAGACACTATGCCAGTTGTATTCAATATGGAAGGCACTATGCCAGTTGTATTTGATAGGGAAGGCACTATGCCGGTTGTATTCAATATGGAAGACACTATGCCGGTTGTATTTGATAGGGAAGGTACTATGCCAGTTGTATTTGATAGGGAAGACACTATACCGGTTCTATTCAATATGGAAAACACTATGCCGGTTGTATTCAATAGGGAAGGCCCTATGCCAGTTGTATTCAATAGGGAAGGCCCTATGCCAGTTGTATTCAATAGGGAAGACACTATGCCAGTTGTATTCAATAGGGAAGGCACTATGCCAGTTGTATTCAATAGGGAAGGCACTATGCCAGTTGTATTCAATAGGTAAGGCACTATGCCAGTTGTATTCAATATGGAAGGCACTATGCCAGTTGTATTTGATAGGGAAGGCACTATGCCGGTTGTATTCAATATGGAAGACACTATGCCGGTTATATTTGATAGGGAAGGTACTATGCCAGTTGTATTTGATAGGGAAGACACTATGCCGGTTGTATTCAACATGGAAGACACTATGCCGGTTGTATTCAATAGGGAAGGCACTATGCCAGTTGTATTCAATAGGGAAGAAACTAATGGTTATGCTTCCCTTCATTTCCAATCCATACATCATTAAGACACTATGCCAGTTGTATTCAATAGGGAAGACACTATGCCAGTTGTATTCAATAGGGAAGGCACTATGCCAGTTGTATTCAATAGGGAAGGCAACATGCCAGTTGTATTCAATAGGGAAGACACTATGCCAGTTGTATTCAATAGGGAAGGCACTATGCCAGTTGTATTCAATAGGGAAGGCACTATGCCAGTTGTATTCAATAGGTAAGGCACTATGCCAGTTGTATTCAATATGGAAGGCACTATGCCAGTTGTATTTGATAGGGAAGGCACTATGCCGGTTGTATTCAATATGGAAGACACTATGCCGGTTGTATTTGATAGGGAAGGTCCTATGCCAGTTGTATTTGATAGGGAAGACACTATACCGGTTCTATTCAATATGGAAGACACTATGCCGGTTGTATTCAATAGTGAAGGCCCTATGCCAGTTGTATTCAATAGGGAAGGCCCTATGCCAGTTGTATTCAATAGTGAAGAGACTATGCCAGTTGTATTCAATAGGGAAGGCACTATGCCAGTTGTATTCAATAGGGAAGGCAACATGCCAGTTGTATTCAATTGGGAAGACACTATGCCAGTTGTATTCAATAGGGAAGGCACTATGCCAGTTGTATTCAATAGGGAAGGCACTATGCCAGTTGTATTCAATAGGGAAGGCACTATGCCAGTTGTATTCAATAGGTAAGGCACTATGCCAGTTGTATTCAATACGGAAGGCACTATGCCAGTTGTATTTGATAGGGAAGGCACTATGCCGGTTGTATTCAATATGGAAGACACTATGCCGGTTGTATTTGATAGGGAAGGTACTATGCCAGTTGTATTTGATAGGGAAGACACTATGCCGGTTGTATTCAATATGGAAGACACTATGCCGGTTGTATTCAATAGGGAAGGCACTATGCCAGTTGTATTCAATAGGGAAGACACTAATGGTTATGCTTCCCTTCATTTCCAATCCATACATCATTAAGACACTATGCCAGTTGTATTCAATAGGGAAGAAACTATGCCAGTTGTATTCAATAGGGAAGGCACTATGCCAGTTGTATTCAATAGGGAAGGCCCTATGCCAGTTGTATTCAATAGGGAAGACACTATGCCAGTTGTATTCAATAGGGAAGGCACTATGCCAGTGTTATTCAATAGGAAAGGCAAAATGCCAGTTGTATTCAATAGGGAAGACACTATGCCAGTTGTATTCAATAGGGAAGGCACTATGCCAGTTGTATTCAATAGGGAAGGCACTATGCCAGTTGTATTCAATAGGTAAGGCACTATGCCAGTTGTATTCAATATGGAAGGCACTATGCCAGTTGTATTTGATAGGGAAGGCACTATGCCGGTTGTATTCAATATGGAAGACACTATGCCGGTTGTATTTGATAGGGAAGGTACTATGCCAGTTGTATTTGACAGGGAAGACACTATGCCGGTTGTATTCAATATGGAAGACACTATGCCGGTTGTATTCAATAGGGAAGGCAATATGCCAGTTGTATTCAATAGGGAAGACACTAATGGTTATGCTTCCCTTCATTTCCAATCCATACATCATTAAGACACTATGCCAGTTGTATTCAATAGGGAAGACACTATGCCAGTTGTATTCAATAGGGAAGGCACTATGCCAGTTGTATTCAATAGGGAAGGCCCTATGCCAGTTGTATTCAATAGGGAAGACACTATGCCAGTTGTATTCAATAGGGAAGGCACTATGCCAGTTGTATTCAATAGGGAAGGCAACATGCCAGTTGTATTCAATAGGGAAGACACTATGCCAGTTGTATTCAATAGGGAAGGCACTATGCCAGTTGTATTCAATAGGGAAGGCACTATGCCAGTTGTATTCAATAGCTAAGGCACTATGCCAGTTGTATTCAATAGGGAAGGCAACATGCCAGTTGTATTTGATAGGGAAGACACTATGCCGGTTGTATTCAATATGGAAGACACTATGCCGGTTGTATTCAATAGGGAAGGCACTATACCAGTTGTATTTGATAGGGAAGACACTATACCAGTTGTATTCAATCTGGAAGACACTATACCAGTTGTATTCAATAGGGAAGACACTATGCCAGTTGTATTCAATATGGAAGGCACTATGCCAGTTGTATTTGATAGGGAAGGCACTATTTCGGTTGTATTCAATATGGAAGACACTATGCCGGTTGTATTTGATAGGGAAGGTACTATGCCAGTTGTATTTGATAGGGAAGACACTATACCGGTTCTATTCAATATGGAAGACACTATGCCGGTTGTATTCAATATGGAAGACACTATGCCAGTTGTATTCAATAGGGAAGACACTATACCAGTTGTATTTGATAGGGAATACATTATACCAGTTTTATTTGATAGGGAAGACACTATACCAGTTGTATTTGATAGGGAAGACACTATATCAGTTGTATTTGATAGGGAATACACTATACCAGTTGTATTTGATAGGAAAGGCACTATACCAGTTGTATTTGATAGGGAAGACACTATGCCGGTTGTATTCAATATGGAAGACACTATGCCGGTTGTATTCAATAGGGAAGGCACTATACCAGTTGTATTTGATAGGGAAGACACTATACCAGTTGTATTCAATATGGAAGACACTATACCAGTTGTATTCAATAGGGAAGACACTATGCCAGTTGTATTCAATATGGAAGGCACTATGCCAGTTGTATTTGATAGGGAAGGCACTATGCCGGTTGTATTCAATATGGAAGACACTATGCCGGTTGTATTTGATAGGGAAGGTACTATGCCAGTTGTATTTGATAGGGAAGACACTATACCGGTTCTATTCAATATGGAAAACACTATGCCGGTTGTATTCAATAGGGAAGGCCCTATGCCAGTTGTATTCAATAGGGAAGGCCCTATGCCAGTTGTATTCAATATGGAAGGCACTATGCCAGTTGTATTTGATAGGGAAGGCACTATGCCGGTTGTATTCAATATGGAAGACACTATGCCGGTTGTATTTGATAGGGGAGGTACTATGCCAGTTGTATTTGATAGGGAAGACACTATGCCGGTTGTATTCAACATGGAAGACACTATGCCTGTTGTATTCAATAGGGAAGGCACTATGCCAGTTGTATTCAATAGGGAAGACACTAATGGTTATGCTTCCCTTCATTTCCAATCCATACATCATTAAGACACTATGCCAGTTGTATTCAATAGGGAAGACACTATGCCAGTTGTATTCAATAGGGAAGGCACTATGCCAGTTGTATTCAATAGGGAAGGCCCTATTCCAGTTGTATTCAATAGTGAAGACACTATGCCAGTTGTATTCAATAGGGAAGGCACTATGCCAGTTGTATTCAATAGGGAAGGCAACATGCCAGTTGTATTCAATAGGGAAGACACTATGCCAGTTGTATTCAATAGGGAAGGCACTATGCCAGTTGTATTCAATAGGGAAGGCACTATGCCAATTGTATTCAATAGGTAAGGCACTATGCCAGTTGTATTCAATAGGGAAGGCAACATGCCAGTTGTATTTGATAGGGAAGACACTATGCCGGTTGTATTCAATATGGAAGACACTATGCCGGTTGTATTCAATAGGGAAGGCACTATACCAGTTGTATTTGATAGGGAAGACACTATACCAGTTGTATTCAATATGGAAGACACTATACCAGTTGTATTCAATAGGGAAGACACTATGCCAGTTGTATTCAATATGGAAGGCACTATGCGAGTTGTATTTGATAGGGAAGGCACTATGCCGGTTGTATTCAATATGGAAGACACTATGCCGGTTGTATTTGATAGGGGAGGTACTATGCCAGTTGTATTTGATAGGGAAGACACTATGCCGGTTGTATTCAACATGGAAGACACTATGCCTGTTGTATTCAATAGGGAAGGCACTATGCCAGTTGTATTCAATAGGGAAGACACTAATGGTTATGCTTCCCTTCATTTCCAATCCATACATCATTAAGACACTATGCCAGTTGTATTCAATAGGGAAGACACTATGCCAGTTGTATTCAATAGGGAAGGCACTATGCCAGTTGTATTCAATAGGGAAGGCCCTATTCCAGTTGTATTCAATAGTGAAGACACTATGCCAGTTGTATTCAATAGGGAAGGCACTATGCCAGTTGTATTCAATAGGGAAGGCAACATGCCAGTTGTATTCAATAGGGAAGACACTATGCCAGTTGTATTCAATAGGGAAGGCACTATGCCAGTTGTATTCAATAGGGAAGGCACTATGCCAATTGTATTCAATAGGTAAGGCACTATGCCAGTTGTATTCAATAGGGAAGGCAACATGCCAGTTGTATTTGATAGGGAAGACACTATGCCGGTTGTATTCAATATGGAAGACACTATGCCGGTTGTATTCAATAGGGAAGGCACTATACCAGTTGTATTTGATAGGGAAGACACTATACCAGTTGTATTCAATATGGAAGACACTATACCAGTTGTATTCAATAGGGAAGACACTATGCCAGTTGTATTCAATATGGAAGGCACTATGCGAGTTGTATTTGATAGGGAAGGCACTATGCCGGTTGTATTCAATATGGAAGACACTATGCCGGTTGTATTTGATAGGGAAGGTACTATGCCAGTTGTATTTGATAGGGAAGACACTATACCGGTTCTATTCAATATGGAAGACACTATGCCGGTTGTATTCAATATGGAAGACACTATGCCAGTTGTATTCAATAGGGAAGACACTATACCAGTTGTATTTGATAGGGAATACATTATACCAGTTTTATTTGATAGGGAAGACACTATACCAGTTGTATTTGATAGGGAAGACACTATATCAGTTTTATTTGATAGGGAATACTCTATACCAGTTGTATTTGATAGGAAAGGCACTATACCAGTTGTATTCAATAGGTAAGGCACTATGCCAGTTGTATTCAATATGGAAGGCACTATGCCAGTTGTATTTGATAGGGAAGGCACTATGCCGGTTGTATTCAATATGGAAGACACTATGCCGGTTGTATTTGATAGGGAAGGTACTATGCCAGTTGTATTTGATAGGGAAGACACTATGCCGGTTGTATTCAATATGGAAGACACTATGCCGGTTGTATTCAATAGGGAAGGCACTATGCCAGTTGTATTCAATAGGGAAGACACTAATGGTTATGCTTCCCTTCATTTCCAATCCATACATCATTAAGACACTATGCCAGTTGTATTCAATAGGGAAGACACTATGCCAGTTGTATTCAATAGGGAAGGCACTATGCCAGTTGTATTCAATAGGGAAGGCCCTATGCCAGTTGTATTCAATAGGGAAGACACTATGCCAGTTGTATTCAATAGGGAAGGCACTATGCCAGTTGTATTCAATAGGGAAGGCAACATGCCAGTTGTATTCAATAGGGAAGACACTATGCCAGCTGTATTCAATAGGGAAGGCACTATGCCAGTTGTATTCAATAGGGAAGGCACTATGCCAGTTGTATTCAATAGGTAAGGCACTATGCCAGTTGTATTCAATAGGGAAGGCAACATGCCAGTTGTATTTGATAGGGAAGACACTATGCCGGTTGTATTCAATATGGAAGACACTATGCCGGTTGTATTCAATAGGGAAGGCACTATACCAGTTGTATTCAATATGGAAGACACTATACCAGTTGTATTCAATAGGGAAGACACTATGCCAGTTGTATTCAATATGGAAGGCACTATGCCAGTTGTATTTGATAGGGAAGGCACTATGCCGGTTGTATTCAATATGGAAGACACTATGCCGGTTGTATTTGATAGGGAAGGTACTATGCCAGTTGTATTTGATAGGGA